>NW_022611163.1:0-19029 GCF_004382195.2 Drosophila sechellia
CCGCTCAGAAGGCTCACTGGAAAATATCCGACGCCGCCCAAGTTCGCGTCCTGGATGCTCTCCACCGTCAATCCGAACCCCATCTCCTCAACACACCCAGGAACATTGATGAGAGCTTCGGGAATCTCACCAGGCAGATGCAAAACGCTGCGGAATTCGCAAGCCCACCGACCAAGACTGCGAGAACACCTAGCAGGGACCTCCACCTCTGGTCCCGGAAATTGCGGCACTCGTGACTGAGAAGAGGCGTCTCAAGGAGAGTTTGGTTCTTGACGCGCAATCCAAAGACAAAACAGCGCTCAATCACGCCACAAAGGTTGAAGGACAAGATCTCAGCTACGCCAGGACTCCTTCCTCAGATTCCTCGAGGAACTCTCCCCGGGACCCAGACACAATCTGTGGAACGTCACCGCCACATTAAACGACCAGCCAAAAAGGTTTCCGCAGTGCGCAACAGATGGATCCTGGTGCCTTTCGGATGCTGAAAGAGCAGAAGCTTTCGCCGAACACTTTACAACGCCTTCTCTCCGTTCGACTGCTGCACTGCCGAAGAACATGCTGAAACAGCCCGGTTTTCCATAGCCCAAGCTCTCCGTCCCCCGTTGGAACCAGTCGACCCTGAGGAAGTTGCGCAGGGATTGCTCTACTGAAGAACACAAATCTCCAGGCCTGGATCGTATAGATGCGGCGGCCCTAAAAATGCTCCATCCCGCTGCACACAAATGCTGGCCAGCATTTACAACAGCTGCTTCCGGCTAGGGTACTTCCCGGAAGAGTGGAAAAGAGCAGAGGTTATTGTCCTCCTCAAGCCTGGTAAGCTGAAGCCAATCTCGCCTCCTATCGTCCGATTAGTTTGCTGGCAATCCTCTCCAAAATACTCGAAAGAGTATTTTTGCGCAGAGTATTGCAGTACTGGATGAGGCTGGTTTGATCCCCGATCACCAGTTTGGCTTCAGGCGCTCCCACGGAACACCAGAGCAATGCCACCGCTAGTCGAACGGATCCTCGAGGCATTCGAGCAAAAGAAATACTGCTGCGCTGTAATGCTCGACGTGAAGCAGGCATTCGACAGAGTTTGGCATCCTGGACTCCTCCATAAACTCAAATCCTACCTCCCAAGCCCCATTTTACCCTCCTCAAATCCTACACTGAGGGAAGGCATTCCAAGTCAGATGCGGAAGTGCAATAAGCCTACCCAGACTGATCAGAGCTGGAGTTCCGCAAGGCAGTGTGCTCGGCCAATACTGTACACCCTTTACACCGAGACCTTCCATAATCCCTCCAGGAACCTAACTATAGCGACTTATGCAGATGACACGGCTTTCCTCGCCTCCTCATCCGACCACGAGAAGCCTCCGAAACAATCCAAAGGCAAATGGACGCGCTACATCCCTGGCTCAGCAGGTGGAACATCGTAGTGAACGCGGAAAAATCTACCCAAACAACATTTGCACTAAGGAGAGGAGACTGCCCCCGGTCACGCTAAACGGAGTCATCATTCCCAACGCACCCGCACCCAAGTACCTAGGACTTACCCTGGACCGCAGGCTCACTTGGCGTCCCCACATCGTCAGCAAACGCATACAGGCCGATGCGCGTCTGAGGCAGATGCATTGGCTTATTGGGAGAGGGTCCAAGCTAAGGCAGAACCACAAAATCCTGGTGTACAAGGCAATTCTCAAGCCCATCTGGACCTACGGGATACAGCTTGGGGCACGGCAACCCACACGAATCGCCTGCGTATACCGGGGTTCCAAGAATAGGTGCTTGAGAATTGCCTGTAATGCGCATCCCTACCACGAGAATGTCGCCATACATAGGGAACTTGGAATCCCACAAGTCGCTGATGAAATCTCCAGGCTCAGCGAGAGATACCTGAAAAGGCTCGAAAACCACCCTAACCACCTCGCCACCAACCTGTTAGACAATAGCCAAACAAGCAGACGTCTCATGAGGAGACACCCTCTCGATCTTCCACAACAATAGACAACACATATAAAACCCGCCACAAATACATGTACAATAGTATCCCTTAAGCTAATGTTCCCCGCAAAACATTTAATTATTGTCCACTAGGACAGATTTTAAATAAATAAACGCACGCTAAAAGAAAAAAAAAAAAAAACTAAATTGATGACGAGGTGTTTGGCAACTTGATACAATTCTTTAAAGTCTATATATCAAAAATTTATGATAAGGGACAATATCATAGCGTCACTAAATTGATGACGAGGTGTTTGGCAACTTGACACAATTCATTAAAGTCTGTATATTAATTATATAGGGACAATATCATATGCGTCACTAAATTGATGACGAGGTGATAGGGACAATATCATATGCGTCACTAAATTGATGACGAGGTGTTTGGCAACTTGATACAATTCTTTAAAGTCTTTATATCAAAATTATATGATAAGGACAATTCATATGCGTCACTAAATTGATGACGAGGTGTTGGCAACTTGACACAATCATTAAAGTCTTTATATTAATTATATGATAGGGACAATATCATATGCGTCACTAAATTGATGACGAGGTGTTTGGCAACTGATACAATTCTTTAAAGTCTTTATATCAAAAATTATATGATAAGGACAATATCATATGCGTCACTAAATTGATGACGAGGTGTTTGGCAACTTGACACAATTCATTTAAAGTCTTATATTAATTATATGATAGGGACAATATCATATGCGTCACTAAATTGATGACGAGGTTTTGGCAACTTGACACAATCCATTAAAGTCTTTATATTAATTATATGATAGGACAATATCATATGCGTCACTAAATTGATGACGAGGTGTTTGGCAACTTGATTCAATTCTTTAAAGTCTTTATATCAAAAATTATATGATAAGGACAATATCATATGCGTCACTAAATTGATGACGAGGTGTTTGGCAACTTGACACAATTCATTAAAGTCTGTATATTAATTATATGATAGGGACAAATATCATATGCGTCACTAAATTGATGACGAGGTGTTTGGCAACTTGATACAATTCTTTAAAGTCTTTATATCAAAAATTATATGATAGGGACAATATCATATGCGTCACTAAATTGATGACGAGGTGTTTGGCAACTTGACACAATTCATTAAAGTCTTTATATTAATTATATGATAGGACAATATCATATGCGTCACTAAATTGATGACGAGGTGTTTGGCAACTTGACACAATCCATTAAAGTCTTTATATTAATTATATGATAGGGACAATATCATATGCGTCACTAAATTGATGACGAGGTGTTTGGCTACAGGAAAAAATCATTTATTTATCGAATCATCAAGCAAGGATAAGCTTCAGTGGATCGCAGTATGGCAGCTGCTCAACCACTTACAACACCTTGCCTGTTACAAAAGTCGTTTACAATTGATTCTAGCTTTGTCATTGTATTAAATAATGCTTTTATATGTAACTAGCGCGGCATCAGGTGATCGAAGATCCTCCAATTTACTATGTTACAAATTACATTGGCATCACATCCATTGTCGTTTATAAAATAAATTATAAACTTTAAATGGTTTAGAAGCCATACAATGCAAATTGCCCCTTATTTATCATTGCAGTCCAGCACGGATACGACCTTAGAGGCGTTCAGGCATAATCCAACGGACGTAGCGTCATACCACTGTTCGCTCGAACAAGTATTGTGCCATTGGTCCGTACCTGCGGTTCCTCTCGTACTACGCAGGAATGCTGTCGCAACAACGTTTTGTCATTAGTAGGGTAAAACTAACCTGTCTCACGACGGTCTAAACCCAGCTCACGTTCCCTTGCATGGGTGAACAATCCAACGCTTGGTGAATTTTGCTTCACAATGATAGGAAGAGCCGACATCGAAGGATCAAAAAGCGACGTCGCTATGAACGCTTGGCCGCCACAAGCCAGTTATCCCTATGGTAACTTTTCTGACACCTCTTGTTAAAAACTCTTTAAACCAAAAGGATCGATAGGCCGAGCTTTTGCTGTCCCTGTGTGTACTGAACACCGAGATCAAGTCAGCATTTGCCCTTTTGCTCTATGTGTGGTTTCTGTCCGCACTGAGCTGGCCTTGGGACACCTCCGTTATTATTTGAGAGATGTACCGCCCCAGTCAAACTCCCTACCTGGCAATGTCCTTGAATTGGATCATACCTGAGTAATTGGAGTTATACCAAATTTTCAAATCAAAAATACATAATGCATCGTTTTATTAAAGAATTTGTTTGCGATTATATAACAAACTCGTGATACTTTGATCAAGAAGCTTGCATCAAAACCCAATACCATAAGATATAATAAATATATCCGTATAATGGCTAGGAAATGATACACGTTCCATTTAATCAAGTAAGTAAGGAAACAATAAGAGTAGTGGTATTTCATTGACGATACCAACCGAGGTCTAATATCTCCCACTTATTCTACACCTCTTATGTCTCCTTACACTGCCAGATTAGAGTCAAGCTCAAAAGGGTCTTCTTTCCCCGCTAATTATTCCAAGCCCGTTCCCTTGGCTGTGGTTTCGCTAGATAGTAGATAGGGACAGTAGAATCTCGTTAATCCATTCATGCGCGTCACTAATTAGATGACGAGGCATTTGGCTACCTTAAGAGAGTCATAGTTACTCCCGCCGTTGACCCGCGCTTACTTGAATTTCTTCACTTTGACATTCAGAGCACTGGGCAGAAATCACATTGTGTCAACACCCGCTAGGGCCATCACAATGCTTTGTTTTAATTAGACAGTCGGATTCCCCAAGTCCGTGCCAGTTCTGAATTGATTGTTAATTGATAATCGTTATAATTGATAAGAACTAATTGGTTTAACCCAAATAGTATTCTTAAAAATTTTAGCAAGAAAGTTCCACAATTGGCTACGTAACTAAACTATCCGGGGAACAAGTAACTAACATAAATGCTAGAAACTCTATTTACCCAGAACGAGCACATAAACCATGTTATTGTTTCCCAATCAAGCCCGACTATCTCAATCTTCAGAGCCAATCCTTATCCCGAAGTTACGGATCTAATTTGCCGACTTCCCTTACCTACATTATTCTATCGACTAGAGACTCTTCACCTTGGAGACCAGCTGCGGATATTGGTACGGCCTGTTGAGAAGTTTGCGTGTCCCCACCATAAATTTTCAAGGTCCGAGGAGAAAATATCGACACAACAGTATATGTCATGCTCTTCTAGCCCATCTACCATATCTCTCTGCGAAAGACTTCCATGGTAGTACGGCTATAAAACAGAAAAGAAAACTCTTCCGATATCTCTCGACGGCTTCTTTATGGTCGTTCCTGTTGCCAGGATGAGCACGAGGCCCATATTTAATAACAAACGGATACTCAACAGGTTACGGAATTGGAACCGTATTCCCTTTCGTTCAAAATTATTCAAGTGTATTATATTCGCTTGTTTATATAGTTAGGCATTTTTGTTTTACTTGAAAATTTTCGGCTTTCGCCTTGAACTTAGGACCGGACTAACTCGTGATCAACCACTGTTCACACGAAACCCTTCTCCACTTCAGTCCTCCAAGGTCTCATTCGATTATTTGCTACTACCACCAAGATCTGTACCAATGGCAGCTCCATGCAGGCTTACGCCAAACACTTCTACGCATACCATTGTACCTTCCTACTCACTAAAGTTTCAAATTTATATCACAATAATATAAATCATCTACTTTAGCGGTAATGTATAGGTATACAACTTAAGCGCCATCCATTTTAAGGGCTAGTTGCTTCGGCAGGTGAGTTTTACACACTCCTTAGCGGATTTCGACTTCCATGATCACCGTCCTGCTGTTTTAAGCAACCAACGCCTTTCATGGTATCTGCATGAGTTGTTAATTTGGCACCGTAACATTACGTTTGGTTCATCCACAGCGCCAGTTCTGCTTACCAAAAGTGGCCCACTGGGCACATTATATCAAACCTTGAACTTCATATCAAGAAAGTTAAGGTTCTTACCCATTTAAAGTTTGAGAATAGGTTAAGATCGTTTTCGACCCTAAGGCCTCTAATATTCGCTTTACCAGATAAGATTATTTTATATAATATTAAAAGCACACTATCCTGAGAAACTTCGGAAGGAACCAGCTACTAGATGGTTCGATTGGTCTTTCGCCCCTATACTCAATTCTACAATCGATTTGCACGTCAAACTGTTTTCGGTCTTCCATCAGGGTTTCCCCTGACTTCAACCTGATCAAGTATAGTTCACCATCTTTCGGGTCACAGCATATATGCTCAAGGTACGTTCCAGTTAGAGGCATAAATAATATAAATATACATTATACATAACTATATAGAACGCCCCGGGATTGTGTTAATTAGCTATAAATAGCTAAAAAACTAATCCCATTATTAGTCAAGTTAATTACGCTATTAGGTTTACATCCCAATAACTTGCACATATGTTAGACTCCTTGGTCCGTGTTTCAAGACGGGTCCCGAAGGTATCCTGAATCTTTCGCATTGTTAATCATACAAGAGCATATAATAAACACAAAAATCAATGATAATTATGCCATTATATAATTCCGAAAATTAACGCTCTGTAATAATATAAATCTATCAGCACTTTATCAAATTAATAACATTTATTCTGTGTTAAAATGCAAGCAATTTAATTGGAATAAACTATAAGTTATATTTATGATAAATTTGGGATATGCTAATAGATTACAATGTCCTTATATGGAAAAAATGCACATTATTCTTAATAATATTATTTAAATATTACAATTTTAATGATGAATTTTCCATAACGGATATTCAGGTTCATCGGGCTTAACCTCTAAGCAGTTTCACGTACTGTTTAACTCTCTATTCAGAGTTCTTTTCAACTTTCCCTCACGGTACTTGTTTACTATCGGTCTCATGGTTATATTTAGTTTTAGATGGAGTTTACCACCCACTTAGTGCTGCACTATCAAGCAACACGACTCTTTGGAAACATCATCTAGCAATCATTAACGTTATACGGCCTGCACCCTCTATGGGTAAATGGCCTCATTTAAGAAGGACTTAAATCATTAATTTCTCATACTAGAATATTGACGCTCCATACACTGCATCTCAAATTGCCATATAGACAAAGTGACTTAGGCTGAACTGTTTTCTTTTCGCTCGCCCGCTACTAAGAAAATCCTTGTTAGTTCTTTTCCTCCCCTAATTAATATGCTTAAATTCAGGGGGTAGTCCCATATGATTGAGGTTGTATATATAACTATATTTTGCCATAAATTCTTTATATATAAATGATAAAACAATCAATTAAATTCGTTATAAATAGTTCCAATAGTTCTTGTAAGCAAAGTCATTTTTATCCATTTAACGAACCAACGAAGAATAATACAAAACCAAGATTTTTCTTTTTCCGAATCATTAATAAGAGACAATTCTAGATGAAAAATATTTCAATTTTTTATGCTAGACATTTCTCAGTATTATTGATTGAAAAAGAAAATATTTCTCTTCGTTTTCACATTCAAATGTGAGATAATGTTTTCATTTCTTTTTAATATTATGATAAAATCATTATTTAATCCAATAATATACCATATGCTTATAAAAAATTTATAAACAACTTAATTAGCATAGTCTTACAACCCTCAACCATATGTAGTCCAAGCAGCACTATAAAATTAATTAAAGTACATAACAGCATGGACTGCGATATGCGTTCAAAATGTCGATGTTCATGTGTCCTGCAGTTCACACGATGACGCACAGTTTGCTGCGTTCTTCATCGACCCATGAGCCGAGTGATCCACCGCTTAGAGTTTATAATTCAATTTTATATAATGTCAATATTGTTTTTATTGAAAGAAATTAAAAATACACCATTTTACTGGCATATATCAATTCCTTCAATAAATTTATTTTATACCTAAATAAATGTTGCGAAATGTCTTAGTTTCATATAAGCATTATGTATCATAATAATCTGGTTATGGTTTGCTATTTTGGGTGACACATACTGCAAAATTTATATAAACATTAACTGATGGATGACAGGTACAAACATTGTATATTTTAGGTTGTTGCATTAGCCAACGTATGCTCATAACATAGATGAACAATACATATTCGCAACGCGTGTATATTATGGTCCATATACACACACACTTATTTTGATTACCACACATTCAAAATTATTTTTATTTTAATTCGACTTCTACTTTCGAATTTTAGTTTAGTTTCTTCGATTTCCATTTTCGAGAATTTGTTTTTATAGGAAACGCCGTTGTTGTAGTAAGTACTGCCACAAATACGCACAGCAACATTAATAATGTTAAAGCTTTTATGAGGTTGCCAAGCCCCACATATAAATAAAAGCCATCTTCATTTTATTTGACTTAACTTTTGATTCCGTGAATCATTTGTAATATTTTTATTTTGGTAAATTGTATTTATTTGTATTATAACAAATATTTATTAACGATAAGGATATTATACAATAATGATCCTTCCGCAGGTTCACCTACGGAAACCTTGTTACGACTTTTACTTCCTCTAAATAATCAAGTTCGGTCAACTTTTGCGAAAACAACCGTAACACGCAAGGCGTCACAGTGATCACGTCCGGAGACCTCACTAAATAATTCAATCGGTAGTAGCGACGGGCGGTGTGTACAAAGGGCAGGGACGTAATCAATGCGAGTTAATGACTCACACTTACTGGGAATTCCAAGTTCATGTGAACAGTTTCAGTTCACAATCCCAAGCATGAAAGTGGTTCAGCGGTTTACCCCGGACCTCTCGGTCTAGGAAATACACGTTGATACTTTCATTGTAGCGCGCGTGCAGCCCAGGACATCTAAGGGCATCACAGACCTTTATTGCTCAATCTCATTATGCTAGACGCAATTTGTCCATTTAAGAAGCTAGTGTCCTTATAATGGGACAAACCAACAGGTACGGCTCCACTTACATAAACAATTCAAACACAATAAACATTTTACTGCCACCATGAATGAAGGCTACATAAGCTTCAGCACCATAATCCTGAAGATATCTATTTAATATATTGAGTCTCGTTCGTTATCGGAATTAACCAGACAAATCACTCCACGAACTAAGAACGGCCATGCACCACCACCCATAGATTCGAGAAAGAGCTATCAATCTGTCTTACACACTTATGTTCGGACCTGGTAAGTTTTCCCGTGTTGAGTCAAATTAAGCCGCAGGCTCCACTCCTGGTGGTGCCCTTCCGTCAATTCCTTTAAGTTTCAGCTTTGCAACCATACTTCCCCGGAGCCCAAAAGCTTTGGTTTCCCGGGAAGCGACTGAGAGAGCCATAAAAGTAGCTACACCCAATTGCTAGCTGGCATCGTTTATGGTTAGAACTAGGGCGTATCTGATCGCCTTCGAACCTCTAACTTTCGTTCTTGATTAATGAAAACATCTTTGGCAAATGCTTTCGCTTAAGTTAGTCTTACGACGGTCCAAGAATTTCACCTCTCGCGTCGTATACTAATGCCCCCAAACTGGCTTCATTAATCATTACCTCTTGATCTGAAAACCAATGAAAGCAGAACAGAGGTCTTATTTCATTATCCCATGCACAGAATATTCAGCATTTGAAGCCTGCTTTAAGCACTCTAATTTGTTCAAAGTAATAGTACCGGCCCACAATAACACTCGTTTAAGAGCACTAGTGCAGGTTTTAAATAGGAGGAACATATGAAAAAATACAAGTATTTAATCACATATAAGAACTCCACCGGTAATACGCTTACATACATAAAGGTATAGTACTAACCACAATTGTAAGTTGTACTACCCGTATGAAGCACAAGTTCAACTACGAACGTTTTAACCGCAACAACTTTAATATACGCTATTGAGCTGGAATTACCGCGGCTGCTGGCACCAGACTTGCCCTCCAATTGGTCCTTGTTAAAGGATTTAAAGTGTACTCATTCCAATTACAGGGCCTCGGATATGAGTCCTGTATTGTTATTTTTCGTCACTACCTCCCCGAGCTGGGAGTGGGGTAATTTACGCGCCTGCTGCCTTCCTTAGATGTGGTAGCCGTTTCTCAGGCTCCCTCTCCGGAATCGAACCCTGATTCCCCGTTACCCGTTGCAACCATGGTAGTCCTAGATACTACCATCAAAAGTTGATAGGGCAGACATTTGAAAGATCTGTCGTCGGTACAAGACCTACGATCTGCATGTTATCTAGAGTTCAACCAAATAACGATCTTGCGATCGCTTGGTTTTAGCCTAATAAAAGCACATGTCCCATAAGGTTCATGTTTTAATTGCATGTATTAGCTCTAGAATTACCACAGTTATCCAAGTAACTGTTAACGATCTAAGGAACCATAACTGATATAATGAGCCTTTTGCGGTTTCACTTTTAATTCGTGTTGTACTTAGACATGCATGGCTTAATCTTTGAGACAAGCATATAACTACTGGCAGGATCAACCAGAATAATGTTTTCCTTCATATTCCATTCATATTTTTTGAATCGAAATAAGCAATATAATAGATATATAGATTTTTCACTTTATATAATTCCATGATTTTTATTATATTGAATAAAATTCAATATTTCGCCTTGGGTAAAATTTTAAATATAAAATATAAGTAAAAAATCTATTCGATTACGGCCATTTTTATATAGCATCGAATCCATATTTTCATTTTTAATTTATACTTGTTTTACCAATATAACAAGAATTTCATATAATATTGTAATATATATGTTTCTATAATTTTATCTTTTATATATACATATTTCATTATAAAATATCATTTTATTTCCAACATACATAATTATTGTATCCACACATGTACAATTTTTGTTTAACCAATATAAATATTAAGTTAAATCATTTGCATTTGAAGATAAATTTAAAATTTATCTCTTTTCATATATCTCTCTGGTAATATATAACATAAAACCAAGCGCATATGATAATATTTCCACATTTAATATATAATTTTATATTTCTTTCATAAGAATCCATATTTGTATTATACCGTAACGATATAATATCCAACTATACGCAGTAATAAATTAATATTTGCCTGCCTCCAAAAATTAACGATAATATATGGAAACGATTTGTTATTCTATATATAATAGAAACTTGACTTTTGTTTCAACGATATTATCTAAAAAGCGTATATTCCTATTATCCGCGGAGCCAAGTCCCGTGTTCTATAGAACTGAGAAACAAATTTGTACGGATAATAATATACTTTATTTTATGTAACCAATATAAACATAATCCGAAATAAAATTTCGAATAATGCGGGAGGTCGGCAACCACTGCCCTACCTATAGTAGTTTTTTGAACCCGCTGTCCTCAAAGCGGGTATTTTCATTCCGTTGCCATCCAACATACGGTCTATTCTCTTATATATTAAGAGATTATAGGAAATTTCATTTTTTTTCCATTATTCATATATAATATGATTATTTTTTTTTTATACATATAATAAATATTAATTTTTATATGTTTATTATTTAATTTACTCATATAATTGCCAAATTCATATGAATACATAAGTTTTGAACAATATGAGAGGTCGGCAACCATGCCTACCTATAGTAGTTTTTGAACCCTCTGTCGTAATTCCGGTCGTTTACACTACCTATACCCTCTCACTATAATGGCTTTTCCTAATATACTAAGAGATATGGGAATATCTCAGCATTTTTTCCCATATACATATAATAATTAACCATTTTCATATGTATATTATTTAATTAATCATATAATTGCCAAAATCATATGAATACATAAGTTTTGAACAATATGAGAGGTCGGCAACCACTGCCTACCTATAGTAGTTTTTGACCCTCTGTCCGTAATTCCGGTCGTTTACACTACTATACCCTCTCACTATAATGGATTTTCTCTATAATACTAGAGAATGTGGGAATATTTCAGGCATTTTTTCCCTTTACATATAATATTAATCATTTTCATATGATATTATTTAATTTACTCATACAATTGCCAAAATCATATGAATACATAAGTTTTGAACAATATGAGAGGTCGGCAACCACTGCCTACCTATAGTAGTTTTGAACCCTCTGTCGTAATTCCGGTCGTTTACACTCTATACCCTCTCACTTAAATGGCTTTCTCTATAATACTAAGAGAATATGGGAATATCTCAGCATTTTTTCCCATATACATATAATAATTAACCATTTCATATGTATATTATTTAAATCATATAATTGCCAAAATCATATGAATACATAAGTTTTGAACAATATGAGAGGTCGGCAACCACTGCCTACCTATAGTAGTTTTTGAACCCTCTGTCGTAATTCCGGTCGTTTACACTACTATACCCTCTCACTATAATATCTCTATAATACTAGAGAATGTGGGAATATTTCAGCATTTTCCCTTATACAAAATAAAATCATTTTCATATGTTCAGTCGCGATCGAACACTCGCGAGTGCAGACGTGCCTGCGGATCGACAGCAATTGTTAGCAAATTGTTAGCAAATGTTCACAGTTGTAAGTCCCGTTACTTGTGCCCAGCCACTTCGCGTCGCGTGATTTGTCGCGCGTTTTGATTGGCCCAGCCAACGTACCTATCACTGCACAACACCATCCACACCCGAGTGTGCGTGTTATCAGCGCAAAAAACCCAGTGCTCGAAGCAGCGTATAATTGCAAAGCAGCAGCCACGTGCTGCCTGGCTCACCGGCTTACGGTGCCCAGCTTCCCCCCCCCCCCCCCTCCTCACTCCTTATCAACTTTGGAGAAGATGGACTGGCAGGCCCCCCGCGCACCCACAAGCTTGGAACAACACCACGCAAAAAGGCTCTGAGAACACGCAAGAGCAGCTCCAGCAGCGAGGAAGCACCTCGCATACAGAGCCGGGCGAGATAAAGCGAAAACCGGCAAAGAAAGCACAGGGAGAGGAGCTGGAAGATAGCCAAGCACTAGCGCAGCTCTGCGCAAGAAGCTCGCCAACAACGCCTTCCTTTACTCTCGACCGAAGAAGACGAGTACGACCAAAGAGCTCTGATGACGAACCCGGACCTAAAGACGATTCCAAGCCAAGACCCCCGAGAAACCAAAGCCCACCCGAAACCATCAAGCCACCTCCGATTTTTATCCCCGATGTGACCAACATCTCGGCACTCGTCAAGATGATCACGACTCTTGTAGGCCCGAAGAACAATTTTACCTACAAGACCGTGAATGGCAACAACGTACGTGTCATGATGCCGGACAAAGAGTCCTATACAGCTCTGCGTCTCCAACTTGTGGCCCAAAACAAGAGGCATCGGACTTTCCAGCCGAAAGATGAACGTGCATACAAGGTTGTCATCAAAGGACTCCACCACTCCACCGATCGTGAGGAAATCATTGAAGACCTTCGCAGACAAGGGCACGCTGTTAGAGATCTGCACAATCCCATTGGCAGAAGAACTAAAGAACCGCTGGGAATATTCTTCGCCAACCTGGAGCCTTCCAGCAACAACAAAGACGTCTACCAAGTCAAGCGGATCTGCAGGTCGGTAGTAACCATTGAACCGCCGCAGAAGTTCAACGACGTGCCTCAATGCTTCAGGTGCCAAGGATTCGGTCATACACAGCGTTACTGCTTCCTGGAATACCGATGTGTAAAGTGTGGAGGCCCTCACGAATCGAGGGCATGTGAGAAGAGGGAGGACGACAAAGCGTGCTGCTTCCACTGCCAGGCGGACCATCCTGCGTCTTTCAAGGGATGCCCTGCATACAAAAGGGCCAAAGCACTCGCTGCTCCGAAAACAAGGCCCGTCGCTAATGCTAACAAGGCGCCGCCCGTGGCATCACCAAACGTCACCTCTGGCAGGAGCTACCGAGACGCCCTCAACGGAGTGCACGCAGCACCGCAGAATCCCACAACCCCAGTCCAAACCCAAACAGAAACCCCACACTCCGGTCAGATAGAAGCGATGTTCGCTCGCATGGAAGGAATGATGGAAAGGATGATGGAGCGCATGTTCACCCAGATGACACAGCTGGTGGCCACCATTCTCAACAGCAAGTCATGCAACTAAAGCTCCACCTAGTCGTCTGGAATGCGAACGGCCTGCAGAACAGCAAGGCCATAGTCGAGCACCATCTGAAGACCCACCAGATCGATATCCTACTCGTAGCCGAAACCCACTTCTCCCCCAGATCCCACTTTAATATCAGCGGATATGACCTCATCCATGCAGACCATCCTTCTGGCAGAGCACGCGTGGAGCAGCCATCCTCATCAGGAGCGGTATTCAATACCTAGAGCTGCCCGCGTTTCAGCAAGACTGGGCACAATGTCCTGTCATCAGGATTGTCAGCCCGCAAGGAGATTTAGACATTGGAGCGGTCTACTTTCCCCCCAGATACCGCATAACAGCATCTCACCTCAGTGAGTTCTTCGAGCATTTTGGGCCCCGCTTCATAGCAGCTGGAGATTATAACGCCAAACATTCTTGGTGGGGATCGCGCGCCAACAACCCCAAAGGGAAAACTCTGTTTGGGTACCTGCAACGCCACCGACTGGACTGCCACTCCACTGGCGAGCCCACTCACTGGCCAACGAATCCCCTCAAGACTCCAGACCTACTGGACTTTGCTGTGTCGAAAGGCATAGGCATGCGAAGATCAGCTGCACAACAAATGCTGATCTCCTGTCAGACCACTGTGCAATAAACGTGCTAATCAACACGCCAGTCCTCAGGAAAACCCCGCTCAGAAGGCTCACTGGAAAATATACCGACGCCGCCAAGTTCGCGTCCTGGATGCTCTCCACCGTCAATCCGAACCCCATCCTCAACACACCCAGGAACATTGATGAAGCTATCGGGAATCTCACCAGGCAGATGCAAAACGCTGCGGAATTCGCAAGCCCACCGCCACCAAAGACTGCGAGAACACCTAGCAGGGACCTCCACCTCTGGTCCCCGGAAATTGCGGCACTCGTGACTGAGAAGAGGCGTCTCAGGAGAGTTTGGTTCTTGACGCGCAATCCAAGAGACAAAACAGCGCTCAATCACGCCACAAAGGAGTTGAAGGACAAGATCTCCAGCCTACGCCAGGACTCCTTCCTCAGATTCCTCGAGGAACTCTCCCCGGGGGCCCAGACCACAATCTGTGGAACGTCCCCCGCCACATTAAACGACCAGCCAAAAAGGTTTCCGCAGTGCGCAAAGCAGATGGATCCTGGTGCCTTTCGGATGCTGAAAGAGCAGAAGCTTTCGCCGAACACCTTTACAACGCCTTCTCTCCGTTCGACTGCTGCACTGCCGAAGAACATGCTGAAACAGCCCGGTTTCTCAATAGCCCAAGCTCTCCCGGTCCCCCGTTGGAACCAGTCGACCCTGAGGAAGTTGCGCAGGAGATTGCTCTACTGAAGAACAACAAATCTCCAGGCCTGGATCGTATAGATGCGGCGGCCCTAAAAATGCTCCCATCCCGCTGCACACAAATGCTGGCCAGCATTTACAACAGCTGCTTCCGGCTAGGGTACTTCCCGGAAGAGTGGAAAAGAGCAGAGGTTATTGTCCTCCTCAAGCCTGGTAAGCCTGAAGCCAATCTCGCCTCCTATCGTCCGATTAGTTTGCTGGCAATCCTCTCCAAAATACTCGAAAGAGTATTTTTGCGCAGAGTATTGCCAGTACTGGATGAGGCTGGTTTGATCCCCGATCACCAGTTTGGCTTCAGGCGCTCCCACGGAACACCAGAGCAATGCCACCGGCTAGTCGAACGGATCCTCGAGGCATTCGAGCAAAAGAAATACTGCTGCGCTGTAATGCTCGACGTGAAGCAGGCATTCGACAGAGTTTGGCATCCTGGACTCCTCCATAAACTCAAATCCTACCTCCCAAGCCCCCATTTTACCCTCCTCAAATCCTACACTGAGGGAAGAGCATTCCAAGTCAGATGCGGAAGTGCAATAAGCCTACCCAGACTGATCAGACTGGAGTTCCGCAAGGCAGTGTGCTCGGACCAATACTGTACACCCTTTACACCGCAGACCTTCCCATAATCCCCTCCAGGAACCTAACTATAGCGACTTATGCAGATGACACGGCTTTCCTCGCCTCCTCATCCGACCCACGAGAAGCCTCCGAAACAATCCAAAGGCAAATGGACGCGCTACATCCCTGGCTCAGCAGGTGGAACATCGTAGTGAACGCGGAAAAATCTACCCAAAACAACATTTGCACTAAGGAGAGGAGACTGCCCACCGGTCACGCTAAACGGAGTCATCATTCCCAACGCACCCGCACCCAAGTACCTAGGACTTACCCTGGACCGCAGGCTCACTTGGCGTCCCCACATCGTCAGCAAACGCATACAGCCGATGCGCGTCTGAGGCAGATGCATTGGCTTATTGGGGAGGGTCCAAGCTAAGGCAGAACCACAAAATCCTGGTGTACAAGGCAATTCTCAAGCCCATCTGGACCTACGGGATACAGCTATGGGCACGGCAAGCCACACGAATCGCCTGCGTATACAGCGGTTCCAGAATAGGTGCTTGAGAATTGCCTGTAATGCGCATCCCTACCACGAGAATGTCGCCATACATAGGGAACTTGGAATCCCACAAGTCGCTGATGAAATCTCCAGGCTCAGCGAGAGATACCTGAAAAGGCTCGAAAACCACCCTAACCACCTCGCCACCAACCTGTTAGACAATAGCCAAACAAGCAGACGTCTCATGAGGAGACACCCTCTCGATCTTCCACAACAATAGACAACACATATAAAACCCGCCACAAATACATGTACAATAGTATCCCTTAAGCTAATGTTCCCCCGCAAAACCATTTAATTATTGTCCACTAGGACAGATTTTAAATAAATAAACGCACGCTAAAAAAAAAAAAAAAAAAAAAAAAATTTCATATGTATATATTATTTACTCATACAATTGCCAAAATCATGAATACATAAGTTTTGAACAATATGAGAGGTCGGCAACCACTGCCTACCTATAGTAGTTTTTGAACCCTCTGTCGTAATTCCGGTGGTTTACACTACTATACCCTCTCACTTAAATGGCTTTTCTCTATAATACTAAGAGAATATGGGAATATCTCTGCATTTTTTCCCATATACATATAATAATTAATCATTTTCATATGTATATTATTTAATTTACTCATATAATGCCAAAATCATATGAATACATAAGTTTTGAACAATATGAGAGGTCGGCAACCACTGCCTACCTATAGTAGTTTTGAACCCTCTGTCGTAATTCCGGTCGTTTACACTACTATACCCTCTCACTTAAATGGCTTTTCTCTATAATACTAAGAGAATATGGAATATCTCGCATTTTTTCCCATATACATATAATAATTAACATTTTCATATGTATATTATTTAATTTATCATATAATTGCCAAAATCATATGAATACATAAGTTTGAACAATATGAGAGGTCGGCAACCACTGCCTACCTATAGTAGTTTTTGAACCCTCTGTCGTAATTCCGGTCGTTTACATACTATACCCTCTCACTATATGGATTTTCTCTATAATACTAAGAGAATTGGGAATATTTCAGCATTTTTCCCTATACATATAATAATTAATCATTTTCATATGTATATTATTTAATTTACTCATACAATTGCCAAATCATATGAATACATAATTTGAACAATATGAGAGGTCGGCAACCACTGCCTACCTATAGTGTTTTGAACCCTCTGTCGTAATTCCGGTCGTTACACTACTATACCCTCTCACTTAAATGGCTTTTCTCTATAATACTAAGAGAATATGGAATTTTAGCATTTTTTCCCATATACATAATAATTAACCATTTCATATGTATATTTTTTAATTTACTCATATATGCCAAAATCATATAAATACATAAGTTTGAACAATATCAGAGGTCGGCAACGTCTTTCCTCTATAATACTAAGATAATATGGAATATTTCATCATTTTTTCCTTATACATATAATAATTAATCATTTTCATATGTATATTATTTAATTTACTCGTATAATTGTCAAAATCTATGAACACATAAGAGAATACATATGAGAGTCGCGCAACCATAATATAGTAGTTGATGAGCAGTTTGCAACTTGGGACACAATCATTAAGTTTATATTAATTATATAAAGGACAAATCATATGTCACTAAATGATACAGTTTGCAACTTGATACATTCTTTAAATATATCAAAATATATGATAGGGACAATATCATATGCGTCACTAAATTGATGACGAGGTGTTTGGCAACTTGACACAATTCATTAAGTCTTTATATAATTATATGATAGGGACAATATCATATGCGTCACTAAATTGATGACGAGGGTTTGGCAACTGACACAATTCATTAAAGTCTTATATTAATTATATGATAGGACAATATCATATGCGTCACTAAATTGATGACGAGGTGTTTGGCAACTTGATACAATTCTTTAAAGCTTTATATCAAAATTATATGATAGGACATCATATGCGTCACTAAATTGATGACGAGGTGTTTGGCAACTTGACAATCATTAAAGTCTTTATATAAATTATATGATAGACAATATCATATGCGTCACTAAATTGATGACGAGGTGTTTGGCAACTTGATACAATTCTTTAAAGTCTTATATAAAATTATATGATAGGGACAATATCATATGCGTCACTAAATTGATGACGAGGTGTTTGGCAACTTGACACAATTCATTTAAAGTCTTTATAATTATATGATAGGACAATATCATATGCGTCACTAAATTGATGACGAGGTGTTTGGCAACTTGACACAATCATTAAAGTCTTTATATAATTATATGATAGGACAATATCATATGCGTCACTAAATTGATGACGAGGTGTTTGGCAACTTGATCAATTTTAAAGTCTTATATTAAAAATTATATGATAGGACAATATCATATGCGTCACTAATTGATGACGAGGTGTTTGGCAACTTGACACAATTCATTAAAGTCTATTAATTATATGATAGGACAATATCATATGCGTCACTAAATTGATGA
>NW_022611164.1:0-28985 GCF_004382195.2 Drosophila sechellia
AACCAACGCCTTTCATGGTATCTGCATGAGTTGTTAATTTGGGCACCCGTAACATTACGTTTGGTTCATCCCACAGCGCCAGTTCTGCTACCAATAGTGGCCCACTGGGCACATTATATCATAACCTTGAACTTCATATCAAAGAAAGTTAAGGTTCTTACCCATTTAAAGTTTGAGAATAGGTTAAGATCGTTTCGACCCTAAGGCCTCTAATCATTCGCTTTACCAGATAAGATTATTTTATATAATTTAAAATGCACCAGCTATCCTGAGGAAACTTCGGAAGGAACCAGCTACTAGATGGTTGATTGGTCTTTCGCCCCTATACTCAATTCTGACAATCGATTTGCACGTCAGAAACTGTTTCGGTCTTCCATCAGGGTTTCCCCTGACTTCAACCTGATCAAGTATAGTTCACCATCTTTCGTTCGACCCTAAGCCTCTAATCATTCGCTTACCAGATAAGATTTTTTAATAATTTAAAATGCACCACTATCCTGAGGGAAACTTCGGAAGGAACCAGCTACTAGATGTTCGATTGGTCTTTCGCCCCTAACTCAATTCGACAATCGATTTGCACGTCAGAACTGTTTCGGTTCCATCAGGGTTTCCCCTGACTTCAACCTGAATCAATATGTTCACCATCTTCGGGTCACAGCATATATGCCTCAAGGTACGTTCCCATTAGAGGCATAAATAATATAATAACATTATACATAACTATATGAACGCCCGGGATTGTGTTAATTAGCTAAATAGCTAAAAAACTAATCCCATTATTAGTCAAGTTAATTACGCTATTAGGTTTACATCCAATAACTTGCACATATGTTAGACCTTGGTCCGTGTTTCAAGACGGGCCCGAAGGTATCCTGAATCTTTCGCATTGTTAATCATACAAGAGCAATAAAAACAAAAAATCATGATAATTATGCCATTATATAATTCCGAAAAATTAACCTCTGTAAATATAAATCTATCAGCACTTTATCAATTATAACATTCTGTGTAAAATGCAAGCAATTTAATTGGATAAACTATAATTATATTTATTTGATAAATTTGGGATATGCTAATAGATTACAATGTCCTATAAAAAAATGCACATTATTAATAATATTATTTAAATATTACAATTTTAATGATGAATTTTCCATAACGGATATTCAGGTTCATCGGGCTTAACCTCTAAGCAGTTTCACGTACTGTTTAACTCTCTATTCAGAGTTCTTTTCAACTTCCCTCACGGTACTTGTTTACTATCGTCTCATGTTATATTAGTTTTAGATGGAGTTTACCACCCACTTAGTGCTGACTATCAAGCAACACGTCTTTGGAAACATCATCTAGCAATCATTAACGTTATACGGGCCTGGCACCCTCTATGGTAAATGGCCTCATTTAAGAAGGACTTAAATCATAATTTTCTCACTAGAATATGACGCTCCATACACTGCATCTCACATTTGCCATATGACAAATACTTAGTGCTAACTGTTTCTTTTCGCTCCCGCTACTAAAAATCCTTGTTAGTTTCTTTTCCTCCCCTAATTAATATGCTTAAATTCAGGGGTAGTCCCATATGAGTTGAGGTTGTATATATAACTATATTTTGCCATAAATTCTTTATATATAAATGATAAAACAATCAATTAAATTCGTTATAAATAGTTCAATAGTTCTTGTAAGCAAAGTCATTTTATCCATTAACGAACCAACGAAGAATAATAACAAAACCAAGATTTTTCTTTTTCCGAATCATTAATAGAGACAATTCTAGATTGAAAAATATTTTCAATTTTTTATGCTAGACATTTCTCAGTATTATTTGATGAAAAAAAAATATTTCTCTTCGTTTTTCACATTCAAATGTGAGATAATGTTTTTCATTTCTTTTTAATATTATGAATAAAATCATTATTTAATCCAATAATATACCATATGCTTATAAAAATTTAAAACAACTTAATTAGCATAGTTTACAACCTCAACCATATGTAGTCCAAGCAGCACTATAAAATTAATTAAAGTACATAACAGCATGGACTGCGATATGCGTTCAAAATGTCGATGTTCATGTGTCCTGCAGTTCACACGATGACGCACAGTTTGCTGCGTTCTTCATCGACCCATGAGCCGAGTGATCCACCGCTTAGAGTTTTATAATTCAATTTTATATAATGTCAATATTGTTTTATTGAAAGAAATTAAAAATACACCATTTTACTGGCATATATCAATTCCTTCAATAAATTTATTTTATACCTAAAATAAATGTGGAAATGTCTTATTTCATATAAGCATTATGTATCATAATAATCTGGTTATGGTTTGCTATTTTGGGTGACACATACTGCAAAATTATATAAAACATTAACCTGATGGATGACAGGTACAAACATTGTATATTTAGGTTGTTGCATTAGCCAACGTATGCTCATAACATAGATGAACAATACATATTCGCAACGCGTGTATATTATGGTCCATATACACACACACTTATTTTGATTACCACACATTCAAAATTATTTTATTTTAATTCGACTTCTACTTTCGAATTTAGTTTAGTTTCTTCGATTTCCATTTCGAGAATTTGTTTTTATAGGAAACGCCGTTTTGTAGTAAGTACTGCCACAAATACGCACAGCAACATTAATAATGTTAAAGTCTTTTTATGAGGTTGCCAAGCCCCACATATAAAATAAAAGCCATCTTCATTTTATTTTGACTTTAACTTTTGATTCCGTGGAATCATTTTGTAATATTTTTATTTTGTAAATTGTATTTATTTGTATTATAACAAATATTTATTAACGATAAGGATATTATACAATAATGATCCTTCCGCAGGTTCACCTACGGAAACCTTGTTACGACTTTTACTTCCTCTAAATAATCAAGTTCGGTCAACTTTGCGAAACAACCGTAACACGCAAGGTCACAGTGATCACGTCCGGAGACCTCACTAAATAATTCAATCGGTAGTAGCGACGGGCGTGTGTACAAAGGCAGGGACGTAATCAATGCGAGTTAATGACTCACACTTACTGGAATCCAAGTTCATGTGAACAGTTTCAGTTCACAATCCCAAGCATGAAAGTGGTCAGCGGTTTACCCGGACCTCTCGGTCTAGGAAATACACGTTGATACTTTCATTGTAGCGCGCGTGCAGCCCAGGACATCTAAGGGCATCACAGACCTGTTATTGCTCAATCTCATTATTGCTAGACGCAATTTGTCCATTTAAGAAGCTAGTGTCCTTATAATGGACAAACCAACAGGTACGGCTCCACTTACATAAACACATTCAAACACAATAAACATTTTACTGCCACCATGAATGAAGGCTACATAAGCTTCAGCACCATAATCCTGAAGATATCTATTAATATATTTGAGTCTCGTTCGTATCGGAATTAACCAGACAAATCACTCCACGAACTAAGAACGGCCATGCACCACCACCCATAGATTCGAGAAAGAGCTATCAATCTGTCTTACACACTTATGTTCGGACCTGGTAAGTTTCCCGTGTGAGTCAAATTAAGCCGCAGGCTCCACTCCTGGTGGTGCCCTTCCGTCAATTCCTTTAAGTTTCAGCTTGCAAACCATACTTCCCCCGGAGCCCAAAAGCTTTGGTTTCCCGGGAAGCGACTGAGAGAGCCATAAAAGTAGCTACACCCAATTGCTAGCTGGCATCGTTTATGGTTAGAACTAGGGCGGTATCTGATCGCCTTCGAACCTCTAACTTTCGTTCTTGATTAATGAAAACATCTTTGGCAAATGCTTTCGCTTAAGTAGTCTTACGACGCGTCCAAGAATTTCACCTCTCGCGTCGAATACTAATGCCCCCAAACTGCTTCTATTTAATCATTACCTCTTGATCTGAAAACCAATGAAAGCAGAACAGAGTCTTATTTCATTATCCCATGCACAGAATATTCAGGCATTGAAGCCTGCCTTTAAGCACTCTAATTTGTTCAAAGTAATAGTACCGGCCCACAATAACACTCGTTTAAGAGCACTAGTGCAGGTTTTTAAATAGGAGGAACATATGAAAAAATACAAGTATTAATCACATATAAGAACTCCACCGTAATACGCTTACATACATAAGGTATAGTACTAACCACAATTGTAAGTTGTACTACCCGTATGAAGCACAAGTTCAAACTACGAACGTTTAACCGCAACAACTTTAATATACGCTATTGGAGCTGGAATACCGCGGCTGCTGGCACCAGACTTGCCCTCCAATGGTCCTTGTTAAAGGATTTAAAGGTGTACTCATTCCAATTACAGGGCCTCGGATATGAGTCCTGTATTGTTATTTTCGTCACTACCTCCCCGAGCTGGGAGGGGTAATTTACGCGCCTGCTGCCTTCCTTAGATGTGGTAGCCGTTTCTCAGGCTCCCTCTCCGGAATCGAACCCTGATCCCCGTTACCCGTTGCAACCATGGTAGTCCTAGATACTACCATCAAAAGTTGATAGGGCAGACATTTGAAAGATCTGTCGTCGGTACAAGACCATACGATCTGCATGTTATCTAGAGTTCAACCAATATAACGATCTTGCGATCGCTTGGTTTTAGCCTAATAAAAGCACATGTCCATAAGGTTCAGTTTTAATTGCATGTATTAGCTCTAGAATACCACAGTTATCCAAGTAACTGTTAACGATCTAAGGAACCATAACTGATATAATGAGCCTTTTGCGGTTTCACTTTTAATTCGTGTGTACTTAGACATGCATGGCTTAATCTTTGAGACAAGCATATAACTACTGGCAGGATCAACCAGAATAATGTTTTTCCTTCATATTCCATTCATATTTTTTGAATCGAAATAAGCAATATAATAGATATATAGATTTTTCACTTTATATAATTCCATGATTTTATATATTGAATAAAATTCAATATTTCGCCTTTGGGTAAAATTTTAAATATATAAATATAAGTAAAAAAATCTATTCGATTACGGCCATTTTTATATAGCATTCGTAATCCATATTTTCATTTTAATTTATACTTGTTTTACCAATATAACAAGAATTTCATATAATTATTGTAATATATATGTTTCTATAATTTTATCTTTTTATATATACATATTTCATTAAAAATATCATTTTATTCCAACATACTAATATTATCCAACATGTACAATTTTGTTTAACCAATATAAATATTAAGTAAATATTTGATTGAAGATAAATTTAAAATTATCTTTTTCATATATCTCTCTGGTAATATAAAATAAACCAAGCATATGATAATATTCCACATTTAATATATAATTTATATTTCTTTCATAAGAATCCATATTTGTATTATACCGTAACGATATAATAATCCAACTATACGGCAGGTAATAAATTAATATTTGCCTGCCTCCAAAAATTAACGATAATATATGGAAACGATTTGTTATTCTATATATAATAGAAACTTGACTTTTGTTTCAACGATATTATCTAAAAAGCGTATATTCCTATTATCCGCGGAGCCAAGTCCCGTGTTCTATAGAACTGAGAAACAAATTTGTACGGATAATAATATACTTTATTTATGTAACCAATATAAACATAATCCGAAATAAATATTTCGAATAATGCGGGAGGTCGGCAACCACTGCCTACCTATAGTAGTTTTGAACCCGCTGTCCTCAAAGCGGGTATTTTCAATTCCGTTTGCATCCAAATACGGTCTATTCTCTTATATATTAGAGATTATAGGAACATTTCATTTTTTTCCATTATTCATATATAATATGATTATTTTTTTTATACATATAATAAATATTAATTTTTATATGTTTATTATTTAATTTACTCATATAATTGCCAAATTCATATGAATACATAAGTTTGAACAATATGAGAGGTCGGCAACCACTGCCTACCTATAGTAGTTTTTGAACCCTCTGTCGTAATTCCGGTCGTTTACACTACTATACCCTCTCACTATAATGGCTTTTCTCTATAATACTAAGAGAATATGGGAATATCTCAGCATTTTTTCCCATTATACATATAATAATTAACCATTTTCATATGTATATTATTTAATTTAATCATATAATTGCCAAAATCATATGAATACATAAGTTTGAACAATATGAGAGGTCGGCAACCACTGCCTACCTATAGTAGTTTTTGAACCCTCTGTCGTAATTCCGGTCGTTTACACTACTATACCCTCTCACTATAATGGATTTTCTCTATAATACTAAGAGAATGTGGGAATATTTCAGCATTTTTCCCTATACATATAATAATTAATCATTTTCATATGTATATTATTTAATTTACTCATACAATTGCCAAATCATATGAATACATAAGTTTTGAACAATATGAGAGGTCGGCAACCACTGCCTACCTATAGTAGTTTTTGAACCCTCTGTCGTAATTCCGGTCGTTTACACTACTATACCCTCTCACTAAATGGCTTTTCTCTATATACTAAGAATATGGAATATTCAGCATTTTTCCCTATACATATAATAATTAACCATTTTCATATGTATATTATTTAATTTACTCATACAATTGCCAAAATCATATGAATACATAAGTTTTGAACAATATGAGAGGTCGGCAACCACTGCCTACCTATAGTAGTTTTGAACCCTCTGTCGTAATTCCGGTCGTTACACTACTATACCCTCTCACTTAAATGGCTTTCTCTATAATACTAAGAGAATATGGGAATATCTCAGCATTTTTTCCCATATACATATAATAATTAATCATTTTCATATGTACAGTCGCGATCGAACACTCGACGAGTGCAGACGTGCCTGCGGATCGACAGCAAATTGTTAGCAAATTGTTAGCAAATTGTTCACAGTTGTAAGTCCCGTTACTTGTGCCCAGCCACTTCGCGTCGCGTGATCTTGTCGCGCGTTTGATTGGCCCAGCCAACGTACCTAACGGTAGTTCGCACTAACACCATCGCACACCCGAGTGTGCGTGTTATCAGCGCAAAAAACCCAGTGCTCGAAGCAGCGGTATAATTGCAAAGCAGCAGCCACGTGCTGCCTGGCTCACCGGCTTACGGTGCCCGGCTTCCCCCCCCCCCCCCCTCCTCACTCCTTATCAACTTTGGAGAAGATGGACTGGCAGGCCCCCCCGCGCACCCACAAGCTTGGAACAACACCACGCAAAAAGGCTCTGAGAACACGCAAGAGCAGCTCCAGCAGCGAGGGAAGCACCTCGCATACAGAGCCGGGCGAGATAAAGCGAAAACCGGCAAAGAAAGCACAGGGAGAGGAGCTGGAAGATAAGCCAAGCACTAGCGCAGCTCTGCGCAAGAAGCTCGCCAACAACGCCTTCGCTTTACTCTCGACCGAAGAAGACGAGTACGACCAAGAGAGCTCTGATGACGAACCCGGACCTAAAGACGATTCCAAGCCCAAGACCCCCGAGAAACCAAAGCCCACCCCGAAGACCATCAAGCCACCTCCGATTTTTATCCCCGATGTGACCAACATCTCGGCACTCGTCAAGATGATCACGACTCTTGTAGGCCCGAAGAACAATTTTACCTACAAGACCGTGAATGGCAACAACGTACGTGTCATGATGCCGGACAAAGAGTCCTATACAGCTCTGCGTCTCCAACTTGTGGCCCAAAACAAGAGGCATCGGACTTTCCAGCCGAAAGATGAACGTGCATACAAGGTTGTCATCAAAGGACTCCACCACTCCACCGATCGTGAGGAAATCATTGAAGACCTTCGCAGACAAGGGCACGCTGTTAGAGATCTGCACAATCCCATTGGCAGAAGAACTAAAGAACCGCTGGGAATATTCTTCGCCAACCTGGAGCCTTCCAGCAACAACAAAGACGTCTACCAAGTCAAGCGATCTGCAGGTCGGTAGTAACCATTGAACCGCCGCAGAAGTTCAACGACGTGCCTCAATGCTTCAGGTGCCAAGGATTCGGTCATACACAGCGTTACTGCTTCCTGGAATACCGATGTGTAAAGTGTGGAGGCCCTCACGAATCGAGGGCATGTGAGAAGAGGGAGGACGACAAAGCGTGCTGCTTCCACTGCCAGGCGGACCATCCTGCGTCTTTCAAGGGATGCCCTGCATACAAAAGGGCCAAAGCACTCGCTGCTCCGAAAACAAGGCCCGTCGCTAATGCTAACAAGGCGCCGCCCGTGGCATCACCAAACGTCACCTCTGGCAGGAGCTACCGAGACGCCCTCAACGGAGTGCACGCAGCACCGCAGAATCCCACAACCCCAGTCCAAACCCAAACAGAAACCCCACACTCCGGTCAGATAGAAGCGATGTTCGCTCGCATGGAAGGAATGATGGAAAGGATGATGGAGCGCATGTTCACCCAGATGACACAGCTGGTGGCCACCATTCTCAACAGCAAGTCATGCAACTAAAGCTCCACCTAGTCGTCTGGAATGCGAACGGCCTGCAGAACAGCAAGGCCATAGTCGAGCACCATCTGAAGACCCACCAGATCGATATCCTACTCGTAGCCGAAACCCACTTCTCCCCCAGATCCCACTTTAATATCAGCGGATATGACCTCATCCATGCAGACCATCCTTCTGGCAGAGCACGCGGTGGAGCAGCCATCCTCATCAGGAGCGGTATTCAATACCTAGAGCTGCCCGCGTTTCAGCAAGACTGGGCACAATGTCCTGTCATCAGGATTGTCAGCCCGCAAGGAGATTTAGACATTGGAGCGGTCTACTTTCCCCCCAGATACCGCATAACAGCATCTCACCTCAGTGAGTTCTTCGAGCATTTTGGGCCCCGCTTCATAGCAGCTGGAGATTATAACGCCAAACATTCTTGGTGGGGATCGCGCGCCAACAACCCCAAAGGGAAAACTCTGTTTGGGTACCTGCAACGCCACCGACTGGACTGCCACTCCACTGGCGAGCCCACTCACTGGCCAACGAATCCCCTCAAGACTCCAGACCTACTGGACTTTGCTGTGTCGAAAGGCATAGGGCATGCGAAGATCAGCTGCACAACAAATGCTGATCTCCTGTCAGACCACTGTGCAATAAACGTGCTAATCAACACGCCAGTCCTCAGGAAAACCCCGCTCAGAAGGCTCACTGGAAAATATACCGACGCCGCCAAGTTCGCGTCCTGGATGCTCTCCACCGTCAATCCGAACCCCATCCTCAACACACCCAGGAACATTGATGAAGCTATCGGGAATCTCACCAGGCAGATGCAAAACGCTGCGGAATTCGCAAGCCCACCGCCACCAAAGACTGCGAGAACACCTAGCAGGGACCTCCACCTCTGGTCCCCGGAAATTGCGGCACTCGTGACTGAGAAGAGGCGTCTCAGGAGAGTTTGGTTCTTGACGCGCAATCCAAGAGACAAAACAGCGCTCAATCACGCCACAAAGGAGTTGAAGGACAAGATCTCCAGCCTACGCCAGGACTCCTTCCTCAGATTCCTCGAGGAACTCTCTCCCGGGGACCCAGACCACAATCTGTGGAACGTCACCCGCCACATTAAACGACCAGCCAAAAAGGTTTCCGCAGTGCGCAAAGCAGATGGATCCTGGTGCCTTTCGGATGCTGAAAGAGCAGAAGCTTTCGCCGAACACCTTTACAACGCCTTCTCTCCGTTCGACTGCTGCACTGCCGAAGAACATGCTGAAACAGCCCGGTTTCTCAATAGCCCAAGCTCTCCCGGTCCCCCGTTGGAACCAGTCGACCCTGAGGAAGTTGCGCAGGAGATTGCTCTACTGAAGAACAACAAATCTCCAGGCCTGGATCGTATAGATGCGGCGGCCCTAAAAATGCTCCCATCCCGCTGCACACAAATGCTGGCCAGCATTTACAACAGCTGCTTCCGGCTAGGGTACTTCCCGGAAGAGTGGAAAAGAGCAGAGGTTATTGTCCTCCTCAAGCCTGGTAAGCCTGAAGCCAATCTCGCCTCCTATCGTCCGATTAGTTTGCTGGCAATCCTCTCCAAAATACTCGAAAGAGTATTTTTGCGCAGAGTATTGCCAGTACTGGATGAGGCTGGTTTGATCCCCGATCACCAGTTTGGCTTCAGGCGCTCCCACGGAACACCAGAGCAATGCCACCGGCTAGTCGAACGGATCCTCGAGGCATTCGAGCAAAAGAAATACTGCTGCGCTGTAATGCTCGACGTGAAGCAGGCATTCGACAGAGTTTGGCATCCTGGACTCCTCCATAAACTCAAATCCTACCTCCCAAGCCCCCATTTTACCCTCCTCAAATCCTACACTGAGGGAAGAGCATTCCAAGTCAGATGCGGAAGTGCAATAAGCCTACCCAGACTGATCAGAGCTGGAGTTCCGCAAGGCAGTGTGCTCGGACCAATACTGTACACCCTTTACACCGCAGACCTTCCCATAATCCCCTCCAGGAACCTAACTATAGCGACTTATGCAGATGACACGGCTTTCCTCGCCTCCTCATCCGACCCACGAGAAGCCTCCGAAACAATCCAAAGGCAAATGGACGCGCTACATCCCTGGCTCAGCAGGTGGAACATCGTAGTGAACGCGGAAAAATCTACCCAAACAACATTTGCACTAAGGAGAGGAGACTGCCCACCGGTCACGCTAAACGGAGTCATCATTCCCAACGCACCCGCACCCAAGTACCTAGGACTTACCCTGGACCGCAGGCTCACTTGGCGTCCCCACATCGTCAGCAAACGCATACAGGCCGATGCGCGTCTGAGGCAGATGCATTGGCTTATTGGGAGAGGGTCCAAGCTAAGGCAGAACCACAAAATCCTGGTGTACAAGGCAATTCTCAAGCCCATCTGGACCTACGGGATACAGCTATGGGGCACGGCAAGCCACACGAATCGCCTGCGTATACAGCGGTTCCAGAATAGGTGCTTGAGAATTGCCTGTAATGCGCATCCCTACCACGAGAATGTCGCCATACATAGGGAACTTGGAATCCCACAAGTCGCTGATGAAATCTCCAGGCTCAGCGAGAGATACCTGAAAAGGCTCGAAAACCACCCTAACCACCTCGCCACCAACCTGTTAGACAATAGCCAAACAAGCAGACGTCTCATGAGGAGACACCCTCTCGATCTTCCACAACAATAGACAACACATATAAAACCCGCCACAAATACATGTACAATAGTATCCCTTAAGCTAATGTTCCCCCGCAAAACCATTTAATTATTGTCCACTAGGACAGATTTTAAATAAATAAACGCACGCTAAAAAAAAAAAAAAAAAAAAAAAAATTTTCATATGTTTATTATTTAATTTACTCATACAATTGCCAAAATCATATGAATACATAAGTTTTGAACAATATGAGAGGTCGGCAACCACTGCCTACCTATAGTAGTTTTTGAACCCTCTGTCGTAATTCCGGTGGTTTACACTACTATACCCTCTCACTTAAATGGCTTTTCTCTATAATACTAAGAGAATATGGGAATATCTCTGCATTTTTTCCCATATACATATAATAATTAATCATTTTCGTATGTATATTATTTAATTTACTCATACAATTGCCAAAATCATATGAATACATAAGTTTTGAACAATATGAGAGGTCGGCAACCACTGCCTACCTATAGTAGTTTTGAACCCTCTGTCGTAATTCCGGTCGTTTACACTACTATACCCTCTCACTTAAATGGCTTTTCTCTATAATACTAAGAGAATATGGGAATATCTCTGCATTTTTTCCCATATACATATAATAATTAACCATTTTCATATGTATATTATTTAATTTAATCATATAATTGCCAAAATCATATGAATACATAAGTTTTGAACAATATGAGAGGTCGGCAACCACTGCCTACCTATAGTAGTTTTTGAACCCTCTGTCGTAATTCCGGTCGTTTACACTACTATACCCTCTCACTATAATGGATTTTCTCTATAATACTAAGAGAATGTGGGAATATTTCAGCATTTTTTCCCTTATACATATAATAATTAATCATTTTCATATGTATATTATTTAATTTACTCATACAATTGCCAAAATCATATGAATACATAAGTTTTGAACAATATGAGAGGTCGGCAACCACTGCCTACCTATAGTAGTTTTTGAACCCTCTGTCGTAATTCCGGTCGTTTACACTACTATACCCTCTCACTTAAATGGCTTTTCTCTATAATACTAAGAGAATATGGGAATATCTTAGCATTTTTTCCCATATACATATAATAATTAACCATTTTCATATGTATATTTTTTAATTTACTCATATAATTGCCAAAATCATATAAATACATAAGTTTGAACAATATCAGAGGTCGGCAACGGTCTTTCCTCTATAATACTAAGATAATATGGGAATATTTCATCATTTTTTCCCTTATACATATAATAATTAATCATTTTCATATGTATATTATTTAATTTACTCGTATAATTGTCAAAATCCTATGAACACATAAGAGAATACAATATGAGAGGTCGGCGCAACCATAATATAGTAGTTGATGACGAGGTGTTTGGCAACTTGACACAATCCATTAAAGTCTTTATATTAATTATATGAAAGGGACAATATCATATGCGTCACTAAATTGATGACGAGGTGTTTGGCAACTTGATACAATTCTTTAAAGTCTTTATATCAAAAATTATATGATAGGGACAATATCATATGCGTCACTAAATTGATGACGAGGTGTTTGGCAACTTGACACAATTCATTAGAGTCTGTATATTAATTATATGATAGGGACAATATCATATGCGTCACTAAATTGATGACGAGGTGTTTGGCAACTTGACACAATTCATTAAAGTCTGTATATTAATTATATGATAGGGACAATATCATATGCGTCACTAAATTGATGACGAGGTGTTTGGCAACTTGATACAATTCTTTAAAGTCTTTATATCAAAAATTATATGATAAGGACAATATCATATGCGTCACTAAATTGATGACGAGGTGTTTGGCAACTTGACACAATCCATTAAAGTCTTTATATTAATTATATGATAGGGACAATATCATATGCGTCACTAAATTGATGACGAGGTGTTTGGCAACTTGATACAATTCTTTAAAGTCTTTATATCAAAAATTATATGATAAGGACAATATCATATGCGTCACTAAATTGATGACGAGGTGTTTGGCAACTTGACACAATTCATTAAAGTCTTTATATTAATTATATGATAGGGACAATATCATATGCGTCACTAAATTGATGACGAGGTGTTTGGCAACTTGACACAATCCATTAAAGTCTTTATATTAATTATATGATAGGGACAATATCATATGCGTCACTAAATTGATGACGAGGTGTTTGGCAACTTGATTCAATTCTTTAAAGTCTTTATATCAAAAATTATATGATAAGGACAATATCATATGCGTCACTAAATTGATGACGAGGTGTTTGGCAACTTGACACAATTCATTAAAGTCTGTATATTAATTATATGATAGGGACAATATCATATGCGTCACTAAATTGATGACGAGGTGTTTGGCAACTTGATACAATTCTTTAAAGTCTTTATATCAAAAATTATATGATAGGGACAATATCATATGCGTCACTAAATTGATGACGAGGTGTTTGGCAACTTGACACAATTCATTAAAGTCTTTATATTAATTATATGATAGGGACAATATCATATGCGTCACTAAATTGATGACGAGGTGTTTGGCAACTTGACACAATCCATTAAAGTCTTTATATTAATTATATGATAGGGACAATATCATATGCGTCACTAAATTGATGACGAGGTGTTTGGCTACAGGAAAAAATCATTTATTTATCGAATCATCAAGCAAAGGATAAGCTTCAGTGGATCGCAGTATGGCAGCTGCTCAACCACTTACAACACCTTGCCTGTTACAAAAGTCGTTTACAATTGATTCTAGGCTTTGTCATTGTATTAAATAATGCTTTTATATGTAACTAGCGCGGCATCAGGTGATCGAAGATCCTCCTAATTTACTATGTTACAAATTACATTGGCATCACATCCATTGTCGTTTATAAAATAAATTATAAACTTTAAATGGTTTAGAAGCCATACAATGCAAATTGCCCCTTATTTATCATTGCAGTCCAGCACGGATACGACCTTAGAGGCGTTCAGGCATAATCCAACGGACGTAGCGTCATACCACTGTTCGCTCGAACAAGTATTGTGCCATTGGTCCGTACCTGCGGTTCCTCTCGTACTACGCAGGAATGCTGTCGCAACAACGTTTTGTCATTAGTAGGGTAAAACTAACCTGTCTCACGACGGTCTAAACCCAGCTCACGTTCCCTTGCATGGGTGAACAATCCAACGCTTGGTGAATTTTGCTTCACAATGATAGGAAGAGCCGACATCGAAGGATCAAAAAGCGACGTCGCTATGAACGCTTGGCCGCCACAAGCCAGTTATCCCTATGGTAACTTTTCTGACACCTCTTGTTAAAAACTCTTTAAACCAAAAGGATCGATAGGCCGAGCTTTTGCTGTCCCTGTGTGTACTGAACACCGAGATCAAGTCAGCATTTGCCCTTTTGCTCTATGTGTGGTTTCTGTCCGCACTGAGCTGGCCTTGGGACACCTCCGTTATTATTTGAGAGATGTACCGCCCCAGTCAAACTCCCTACCTGGCAATGTCCTTGAATTGGATCATACCTGAGTAATTGGAGTTATACCAAATTTTCAAATCAAAAATACATAAATGCATCGTTTTATTAAAGAATTTGTTTGCGATTATATAACAAACTCGTGATACTTTGATCAAGAAGCTTGCATCAAAACCCAATACCATAAGATATAATAAATATATCCGTATAATGGCTAGGAAATGATACACGTTCCATTTAATCAAGTAAGTAAGGAAACAATAAGAGTAGTGGTATTTCATTGACGATACCAAACCGAGGTCTAATATCTCCCACTTATTCTACACCTCTTATGTCTCCTTACACTGCCAGATTAGAGTCAAGCTCAAAAGGGTCTTCTTTCCCCGCTAATTATTCCAAGCCCGTTCCCTTGGCTGTGGTTTCGCTAGATAGTAGATAGGGACAGTGACTTTCGGACCTCTCCGAACTTGTTTTACGTGGCGTGTTCCACACTGAAGGGATTACAACCACGACACCCTGAACACCCACAAGTGGTGCATGTATCAACATGGTGCATGAGTCTGGATACGCCAGACAAACGTCCCGGACTGGAAGCTATAGCTATGTACATAGCGACCACCCCGGTAGCAATTCGAGTACTTGCTTGCCGGGCAAGCACTCCCCCTTGCTGAGGAGCGAGATCTACCTAAAATCTCTACTGATCTCTGGGTCACAGCACCCGAGTTTTGCGCAACTAGCACCGTAACTCAAACGTCGAACACGAAGGCTCTACCCGCGATATGGGTATCAACCACAGCCACCACGATACTCCCACCAGGGGGCCTACCTCAATGTGCTGTCTTGGAGCAGCACAACCCGTGGTACCGAAAGAGAGGCTCGGTGGGCCTCCTCCTTTTGCTCCGACAAGCATGGTTAGAGGAACCAGTCGCTATATTAGTCGCCTCTTACGACAAGCAATAGCGGGCTGTGGAAGTATTCTCGCCCGCTAACCACACGGCGAAGTTTTGGGCTAAATACCCCTCCTCCTACGGAACACCTCGTCCGCAAACGCTGCCAGCCGTTGAATCCTCTGCTGATCTTCCAGGATTCTATTGAAGGTCCAGTTTTCGCCAAGGCGCTGCACTCCAAGTCCATCGAGGTTTCGCAAATCTGCATATAGAGGACAAGCGCACAATATGTGCATCCAGTCCTCATATGGATCACCACAAGCGCAAGCAGTGGTATCGCTGAGGGCTCTCCCTTGCAAAAATGCGTTAAACGACCCGTGACCTGTCAGCAGGAAAGACGTCCTCATCGAGAATCCAAAGCTTGGATCTCGATAGGCGAGAGTGACGTATGGGATGAACTTGTGCGTCACCCGTCCTGGTTCGCTGTCGTCATCCCATCTGTTTTGCCAATTCTGCAGCAAGCACTCCTCTAGGCGAGTCTTCCTCTGCTTCCAGCTTAGACACGTAGTGTCCTCGCCGTATAGCCAGTCGTTCTCCTCCAGCGGGTATCCACGCTTCAGCTTGTACTTGACCGCTAAAAACTTAGCAGCCAAGTCAAGCGGGGGAGCTCCGCCAAGTACCTGCAGTGCCACTGTGGACACTGTTCGGCATACCGAAAGGCATCCAAGCAGGATTAGCCTCTGGCAGGAGGCTAGTCGTCTCCGGGCGGCTACCTGTTCGGCGGTGTCATACCATACCGGGGCACCAAACAGCACACAAGGTGCCATGAGTCCGTCATATATGGTCCGCCTGGCTCGAGGACTGAAGCCCCAGTCGGCTCGAAGCACACGCGCCAATGCTCCAACGACTCCGGTCATCCGCTGGCGAAGCGAAGCTATGTGCGTGAGGAATTTCATTCCTTCACTGACCGTGATGCCAAGGTACCGACAGCTACGCACATACGGAAGGTTCGCTCCAGCAAACCTCACCGTAGGCGCACGTCTCAAGGCACCTTTCAGCAGCATTATTACCGTCTTGCTGGTCGAGACGGTAACGCCAACTTCCGCTCCCCACGCTTCTACGATGGACATCAGCTCTGCACCTTTTTCCTCTAGCTCAGCTCGGGAATTTCCCTCGACGAGAAGCAGCAAGTCATCCGCGTATGCACTCAGCTGGCAATACGGCTGGAGACGCTGAAGCAGTACATCCATCAGTATGTCCCAGATAAATGGGCCACTGATTGACCCCTGCGGGCAGCCTCTAGTTACCGGTACATCCACAGTACCGGAACTGCTTCGGATCACTGCTCTTCGGCCGGAGAAAAAGCTCTGCCACAAGCCCATCTCCCGGCATCCCAAGTCGGCTAGTCGGCGGAGTGCAGCACTCCATTCGACGTTGTCGAATGCTCCTTTGAAGTCCACGAATGTGCCGAGCACGTATTGCGCCGGGCTGGCACAAACACTGCTCTTCACGTGCCTCCAAGCATCCTCCACACATCGTCCTTGGCGAAATCCAAATTGCCATCTGCAGCCTTCCGGAAGAACTTCTCTCACACGATTCACCATGATGGCCTCGAGCACCTTACCAAAGACTGGTAGCAAGCATATTCCTCTATATGAGGAGGGCTCACATTTGTCCTTATCTGGCCCTTTGAGCAGCGAGACAACTCGTGGGCACTTCCACTCAGCGGGAAAGTATCCTAATCGGATGCATCGGGAAAACAACGATGCAAGGTGCTCGGGTATGGCGCGCCAGACTGCCTTGCAGATAGTGCCATTAATGCCGTCCAAGCCGGGAGAGCGCCTGCTCTTCAACCGGGCAACACATGCATCAACCTCGAATACTTCGAGGGCCGGTGGGACTTCCTCCGCGATGGCAGTCGGTGCTTCGGACTCCGCAACTGGGAAGAAATTGCGGAGGAGCACTCGTGCACAGTCACCCCAATCGGTGATCATCTCGCCATTCACGCGGAGGCACCCAATCTCCGTGCACTTCCTGCGGCCTCGGCAAATCTTATAGACGCGCCCCCATGGGTCGTCGGCATGATCTCCCACGAAGCGTTTCCACTCATCCATTTTCGCCCTCCAAATGAGCTTCTTGTAGTTGGCTGAGGCCCGCCTCAGGTCGACCAATACACGCTCTATTGCGGCATCATCATCATGACGCCTTCCATTTTGAAGTAGGCGACGAAGTCTCCGGACTTCGCGCCTTGCATCACAGAGGTCGGCAGTCCACCAACGTGCTCTCCTGCTGGGCAATCGGATGGACTTTCTTCCCAGCGCAATATCACATACATTATGTACTATACTGCGCAGGGTCGAAACTTGCTGGTCCAACGGCGACTCTGAGAAGTTTTCCGGAAGTTCGGCTGCTCTACTCACCATTTCCTCCTTGAACAATCGCCAACGTGCATTGGAGAAGTTCCAGGACGGCACAGGAGCTATGCTCTCAACTGCGCGCGCGGTAGTTGGTTCGGCCACAACAGTAATGATGTTGTGGTCACTCAATTCCCACTCGTCCACTCTCCACTCATATGTGGCCCACATAGATGCTGCCTCATTGACGATTGTCACGTCGATATCGCTTGTAGCTCTGTAATTATCGAACGTGTACACCTCTGTTGACTGGTTTAGGGCGGCGACTCTTGCCTCCAGCATCCACTCTGACAGCAGCTCACCCCGTCTGTAGTTAGCTTGCCCCTCGGCATGACGAGAGAGTTTGCTAAGCCACATGGGGGACACTGCATTCGCGTCGAGGCCCAGGATTGCGGGGGTTCTGCTGGCCTGCAGCAGGACCGCATCCATGTACCGGATGTACGGTTCCAGAGGTGCATCATACTGGCAGTATGCGGCGCAAAGGAAGATTGAGCCAAAACTCCCTTTCACGACCAGACATACGCCATAATCTGTGGTGAGGGTCTCCACTGGCATACAGATGGCTTCCTGGTGATCCACTAGGATGGCTGCCTTCCCTCGCCGATCGATGAAAATTCTCATTCCTTCAGGCAGCACATCCATTCCGTCCCCGCCGAGATACGGCTCCTGCACCAGCGCGAACATAGACTCCGATCTCCTGAGTCGGACTCCGAGCTCGATGGTCGCAGCTCGGCCTCGGCCACAGTTCGCTTGGATGAAGCTAAACATTAGTGTCTAGCTTGCACCCTCGCCAGCAACGCCCCGTATATCGGGCAAACGCTCGAGAGCATGTAATGCCCCGAGGGTTGCCCTCTGTGGCGGCAGTTCCGGCAGTCCACCGGGTTTTGGCACTTTGCCGCAGTGTGGCCTTGTTGCCCGCACTGGCGACAGACACTATCCTTCTGCCGGCATTCGCTGACCTTGTGGTCGAAACCCACACATCTGTGGCAGGCGTATGTGCGGACCTGTGACCGGCATCGGAATGAGAACCACTTGATGTAGACACGACCTACATCAAGCTTCGCCATCGCCCGGTCGTCAACCTCCAGCGTCACATTTACTGTGGCGCCGTCAGCTACCGACCACGCCTTGGTCACCAGGTGCACTGACTTCTTAAACTGGGCCAGATTCATTTCGCTGTCGAAGTTGTTTTCGTGGAGCTCCTTCATAAACTCCTCAGGGCCGATAGCTGTGTCGACGTCATATACGACGACCTTCGGCTTCTCGGCCGCATTCCGTGCCACATTTAGGCCAACCTCGGCGAATCTTTTTGAAGCGACCACCTTCTGCAGCTCTCCCACCGAAGGAGTGCGAATGATCGCACCACCACCTCGACGGAGCTCACGGACCTCGTGTACTCTGACTCCGAGAGAGGGTGCAACCATCGTTCGCACCTTTTCCGCTATGTCTTTCCCCGATAGCGCAGGGTCGTCGCACTTCACCACCGCTGACCACGTCTCGCGGACCTTGGTAGTCCGCGGGGCAGCGATGGGTGCAACCTGCTGCATCTGGGGAGCATTGGCGGCCGTATTTTTCAACAGATTCAACGACGGCGGCGGCGGTGGCGGCATAGCAAGCCGCGTCTCCAGCTCTCCGCACCGGAGCATTAGCGCCAACACCAGCTCATCGTAGCGGCTGATAGCATATGAGAGCTCTTCCGTGTCCACTTCTCCTAGTCTGCGGAAGCTGCTTCTCACCATGCGCTGTGTGGCCGACAGCTCTGCCATCATGGCTGCTTGCCCAGCACGGGCGGCAGCGGTGGCGGCAGTGGCAGTGGTGGCAACAATTTTAGCAGCAGTGAAAACGGCGGAGGCAGCAGTGTGGTCGGCAGCAGGGGCAGCAGTAGGATCAGCAGCGGTGGCAGCAGCGTGGGGGGGGCAGCATCAATGGCAGCGTTCTCCGTAGCCGCCCGGGCGTCCTCCAGCGACGAAAACGGCTCCTCCAGTACCCCAACGGGTTCTGGCACTCCATTCGATGCCAGGGCAACCAATTTCGCCTGCGTTGGCGCCGAGCTCTTAGATGCCAGATGGCTTCTGCGCCTGCCTCGTCTGGACTTCATCGAGGCACTACTTCCGCTCAAGGCACTCGCGCTGCTGTCGCTCTCCATCGGCATAAATACGATGGTGGCTCCACCTACCGTCGACGCCAGCAACCGTATGCTCGTTTACTCGCTGACAAAAGGTAGTTGCTCTGGAACTCGAGCTCCACCTATCGGTAGAGTCTGGTAGCACTAAAACTCTCCCTAGACACAAACCTTAGCAGTGACTCCCACCAATAAGCTTTGTGACAGCTGATCAAAAAGCTTACTCGAAAAACTTACTCGTAAGTTCGCCTTCAGCACGTGCTAAGTGGAAAATTCCCAACAATTAATTGTTAATTACTTCCAAACCGCTTGTTTATAACACACGAAAATTAGCACACGACTTTCGCGGAGCACTAATTCACCGATTTTATTACTTTCCAAACACGGAAAACCAAGTTCTTCGCAATCTGTACACGAGCGCAACGAAAACACGTCCGTCGTTAATCCATTCATGCGCGTCACTGATAGGGATAGGGTAGATAGGGACAGTAGGAATCTCGTTAATCCATTCATGCGCGTCACTAATTAGATGACGAGGCATTTGGCTATTTTTTTTTTTTTGATCGCGGAGGTATGGAAATCTATCGAAAGATACTAGGTCTGTCAACACTTCAGTTTCCTAGCATGCACGATTCATTGCTCTATCTGAACCGAAGTTCCGCAACGCCTACGTACTAAAACCATCCTCATAGCCAATTTATATATTACCATTATTTGCGATGTTTATGCCTTTATTGATGTTATGCCAAGACAGCAAGCAAATGTTTTGAACCAAACGTTTTAGCTAAGTCCAATCTCGGGAAAACCCGCTCAGGTACATGAACTGTTTAAAACAACCGAGACTGCCTCTCATAACCTGGACGCTAATGATATGACTATCATATTTGCTGAGGAGACCCTTCGCTATCAATCTTTTAACGGATTGACCACTCCAGATCCCCCTCCAGTTCAGGGTGGCAGAATGGAATTCAATGTCACCTGCGGCTTCGAATCTGCGACGCAACTCAGTTCGTATGTCCGGTCTGTCGTATCTATTGATTTTGCGCTGGTGTGCATCATCCATAGAGTGTCCGTCTGTCACAATTTGTATGTCGATCACATCAATGTGATTTTGTCGTAGTGCCACCAGGTCTGGTTTATTAAGACCGGATTCGCACTGCAGACTTGGTTCAACAATGACTACGCAGCCTCTCTCCTCAAGTCCCCGCTTGATTCGATTTACTACGCAGTTGTGTCTAGCTATGCGCCTCCCATGCGATCGGTAACATTTTTGCATAATATGGTTTGTTGTTTCGGGAGCGTCACATCCTGCACGACACTGTCGTTCCAATTCGTGCCTTCCCCTTGTAGTACGAGACTTCGTGGGTAGGGCATTTATCCGCAGACGAATACCGTCTATATATTCCTTTCCTGTTAGTAAACGCGTGGGTTGATTAACCCACCCGTGTTGCGGGCCCCAATGGCCTGCTTCACGGAGTCCGCTACCATCAACTGAGAGGTACAATTTGTTCGCCCAATATTTTTCTATTGCCGGACGCGATAACAATTCATTTTGTTCTGCTAATAATCTATCTCGGGCCCGTTGTTTTTCTGCTTCGAGGAAAGAGCTGGCTACCTCGTTTTGCGTGAGGTGAGGCCATTTAATATTACTCAAACGTCTTAGCCTTAACATTGGAGCTACCCATCTAAGTGATGGAATTCCGAGACCTCCACTTTTTGGGGGTGCGTGAATGAATGCTATCGGTATATCCAGCGGAAGATTTAGCCATCTTCGCACATAGTATCGTATTAGTTTGTCAGTTTTTCGTAGGATGCCTATCGCCACACTCCCAAGGGCTAACTTGTGATAGAGCTGTGGGATAAGGACAGTCCTAAGGGCGAACATCCTCTGTTGTGGTTTGAGGGGGGCCTTTGTCAATCTTTGTAGCTTCGGACCAATGTCCTCGGCCGGATTGCATCGAACCCTCCCGGTTGCAGTGAAGTTGATGCCTAAGTACTTCCACTCGTCCGTTCGCTTCAATGATGGAATCTCCCTTGAGCCTACGTAAAAGCTCTGTGCCTCTAGCACGGTACACTTCTGTTTCGGCTGGCCCTTAATGCCAACGGTAAAACATTTGTCGGCATTAAGTTTGAGGCCGACGAGAGATAGAAAATCCAACGTTCTGTCCAACAATACTTGAAGTCCCATTCGAGTTTCAGCAAATAGTACCAAATCATCTGCAAACGCGGCCGCGTTAGTAATGGCATTTCCGACTCTGGCACCAATTTCGCTGGGTAGGTTTCTAAGTAACCTGTCCATTACCAAGTTAAATAGAATAGGAGACAAAGGGTCACCCTGCTTCACTCCTCTAGCAGGGACGAATTCCTCTGAACTCCAACCGTCCCCATTGAGACTGGTACCGCCACCCTCGTACGTATTCTGTACGTAGTCAACGAAGCCCTTTGGCGCACCATAAGCACGTAAGGTGTCATATATAGATGCATGCGATAAAGAATCGAATGCCTTGCTTACATCTAAATTTGCAATGTAGCAAGATCTAAAGTGCTTATGGCTATGCCTCAAGACTAAGTCAACTATCGTCGCGTTATCGGCACATCCGTCGGTAGGTAAGAAGCCCCGCTGGCGCGGGTCCCAATTGATTGATGAGTTCAACCGGGTTGCCAATATTGCATTTAGCTGTCTTACCAGGACTGAAGGCACCGATATTGGACGAAAGTCTTGCGGTCGCTTCGCCGTCACCGTCTTCGGGATGAAGACGGTTCTGGCCAGTCGGATAGAGTGTGGTAGATTGCCGCACCATAGAATTAGGTTCATTATTCGCAACATAATACCTGACGGCACCTCCCTGGCTGTTTTTGGAGTTATCCCGTCAGGCCCCGGAGAGGAAGATAATGAGATTCTTGATGCCCGAAGGTCGTGCTCTGTAATAGCAGACCAAACCCTCTCAAGCGAGTGATCCATTTGTATCACTTCTCTACTGCAAGAGCTTGGGCTAGGCTGAGTCATTACTTCTCTCCAGTAAGGAACCATTACTTCTTGGCTTGGCATTACCGACTCATCAGTTCCATTTAGCAAGGACTTGATGCATCTTCCTTTATGCTTATCCCAGTTACGCTGGACGACAGCATACTGCTGCCTTCTGCTTTCTCTCCTATTTCGAGGCCTCCGAGGAGGTCTCGTCAGAGTGTGACGTACACCCTGTGCCGGAAAAATTCCTAGGAGATATAGCGATAAGCATTGGAGAGTGGTTTCCTTTCCCTCGAGCTCTGCCCTGTCAATGATCGTTTGTAGCTCTTGGGCTCTCCATTTGGAATGGCATTCTACGGGGCTATACCCACGCAGTGTCCGCAAAATTTCCCTGTTCGACTGTTCGAAGGGTGTGATTGGAGTTGTTTCTGATGTTGTTACTTGGTGGTTTTGCTCACTTCTACTAGGGCGGCGCCTTATGGTTAGATTTGCAACTTCCGGGACGAGAGCTGATTGCCTTCTTATCTGCTCTATTTTCTCCTTATAATCGCCCCTTTGTCTTAGCTTTTTGATGGCTTCGACGCTGCGGTTTGCAAAATACACCGCTAGTTGCTTGTTTATGTGTTTATGTCCATTTGCTGTGAGCTCAACCTCCTTTCTCGCCATCATCCACTTCTCTTCCTCACTCCACCTTGCCTTTATATCGACACGTCGACGTTCTTCATCAAGTTCGTCTGGGTGCCGAGATCGCATGTGAACACCGAGTCCTCTCTTGCTGTTAAAGGACCGGCCACATACTGTGCAGGGTACCCTAGATAGAGTAGCCGCTGCGTTTGGTTCATATTGGTCCTCCGGGAAGATGTCCACGGAGGGTCGGGTCGTCATCAGATTGCGTAAATTGCTCCGAGGCTCGTTATTTCTATTTGTAGTTCCAATATGAATAAATTTCCTCTGGGGAACCAACCCATCGGAAAAGTTTTGCCGCTCAAATTAGCTGCTAAACAAGTTTAGCATTACCGGGGACCACCACGAGGAGGTTTTGAGTCGACTTGAGTAAAGGAGAGACTTGTGAGTTACAGAGTAAAATTCCCCTTCCGCACACCATATGATATGACTTACGAATTACAGAAAAATACTCCCCCTCTGCTCGCAATTACCCCTGATCCCCTTAAGAGAGTCATAGTTACTCCCGCCGTTGACCCGCGCTTACTTGAATTTCTTCACTTTGACATTCAGAGCACTGGGCAGAAATCACATTGTGTCAACACCCGCTAGGGCCATCACAATGCTTTGTTTTAATTAGACAGTCGGATTCCCCAAGTCCGTGCCAGTTCTGAATTGATTGTTAATTGATAATCGTTATAATTGATAAGAACTAATTGGTTTAACCCAAATAGTATTCTTAAAAATTTTAGCAAGAAAGTTCCACAATTGGCTACGTAACTAAACTATCCGGGGAACAAGTAACTAACATAAATGCTAGAAACTCTATTTACCCAGAACGAGCACATAAACCATGTTATTGTTTCCCAATCAAGCCCGACTATCTCAATCTTCAGAGCCAATCCTTATCCCGAAGTTACGGATCTAATTTGCCGACTTCCCTTACCTACATTATTCTATCGACTAGAGACTCTTCACCTTGGAGACCAGCTGCGGATATTGGTACGGCCTGTTGAGAAGTTTGCGTGTCCCCACCATAAATTTTCAAGGTCCGAGGAGAAAATATCGACACAACAGTATATGTCATGCTCTTCTAGCCCATCTACCATATCTCTCTGCGAAAGACTTCCATGGTAGTACGGCTATAAAACAGAAAAGAAAACTCTTCCGATATCTCTCGACGGCTTCTTTATGGTCGTTCCTGTTGCCAGGATGAGCACGAGGCCCATATTTAATAACAAACGGATACTCAACAGGTTACGGAATTGGAACCGTATTCCCTTTCGTTCAAAATTATTCAAGTGTATTATATTCGCTTTGTTTATATAGTTAGGCATTTTTGTTTTACTTGAAAATTTTCGGCTTTCGCCTTGAACTTAGGACCGACTAACTCGTGATCAACCACTGTTCACACGAAACCCTTCTCCACTTCAGTCCTCCAAGGTCTCATTCGATTATTTGCTACTACCACCAAGATCTGTACCAATGGCAGCTCCATGCAGGCTTACGCCAAACACTTCTACGCATACCATTGTACCTTCCTACTCACTAAAGTTTCAAAATTTATATCACAAGTAATATAAATCATCTACTTTAGCGGTAATGTATAGGTATACAACTTAAGCGCCATCCATTTTAAGGGCTAGTTGCTTCGGCAGGTGAGTTGTTACACACTCCTTAGCGGATTTCGACTTCCATGATCACCGTCCTGCTGTTTTAAGCAACCAACGCCTTTCATGGTATCTGCATGAGTTGTTAATTTGGGCACCGTAACATTACGTTTGGTTCATCCCACAGCGCCAGTTCTGCTTACCAAAAGTGGCCCACTGGGCACATTATATCATAACCTTGAACTTCATATCAAGAAAGTTAAGGTTCTTACCCATTTAAAGTTTGAGAATAGTTAAGATCGTTTCGACCCTAAGGCCTCTAATCATTCGCTTTACCAGATAAGATTATTTTATATAATATTAAAATGCACCAGCTATCCTGAGGGAAACTTCGGAAGGAACCAGCTACTAGATGGTTCGATTGGTCTTTCGCCCCTATACTCAATTCTGACAATCGATTTGCACGTCAGAACTGTTTCGGTCTTCCATCAGGGTTTCCCCTGACTTCAACCTGATCAAGTATAGTTCACCATCTTTCGGGTCACAGCATATATGCTCAAGGTACGTTCCAGTTAGAGGCATAAATAATATAAATATACATTATACATAACTATATAGAACGCCCCGGGATTGTGTTAATTAGCTATAAATAGCTAAAAAACTAATCCCATTATTAGTCAAGTTAATTACGCTATTAGGTTTACATCCCAATAACTTGCACATATGTTAGACTCCTTGGTCCGTGTTTCAAGACGGGTCCCGAAGGTATCCTGAATCTTTCGCATTGTTAATCATACAAGAGCATATAATAAACACAAAAATCAATGATAATTATGCCATTATATAATTCCGAAAAATTAACGCTCTGTAATAATATAAATCTATCAGCACTTTATCAAATTAATAACATTTATTCTGTGTTAAAATGCAAGCAATTTAATTGGAATAAACTATAAGTTATATTTTATGATAAATTTGGGATATGCTAATAGATTACAATGTCCTTATATGGAAAAATGCACATTATTCTTAATAATATTATTTAAATATTACAATTTTAATGATGAATTTTCCATAACGGATATTCAGGTTCATCGGGCTTAACCTCTAAGCAGTTTCACGTACTGTTTAACTCTCTATTCAGAGTTCTTTTCAACTTTCCCTCACGGTACTTGTTTACTATCGGTCTCATGGTTATATTTAGTTTTAGATGGAGTTTACCACCCACTTAGTGCTGCACTATCAAGCAACACGACTCTTTGGAAACATCATCTAGCAATCATTAACGTTATACGGGCCTGGCACCCTCTATGGGTAAATGGCCTCATTTAAGAAGGACTTAAATCATTAATTTCTCATACTAGAATATTGACGCTCCATACACTGCATCTCACATTTGCCATATAGACAAAGTGACTTAGTGCTGAACTGTTTTCTTTCGCTCGCCGCTACTAAGAAAATCCTTGTTAGTTTCTTTTCCTCCCCTAATTAATATGCTTAAATTCAGGGGGTAGTCCCATATGAGTTGAGGTTGTATATATAACTATATTTTGCCATAAATTCTTTATATATAAATGATAAAACAATCAATTAAATTCGTTATAAATAGTTCCAATAGTTCTTGTAAGCAAAGTCATTTTTATCCATTTAACGAACCAACGAAGAATAATAACAAAACCAAGATTTTCTTTTTCCGAATCATTAATAAGAGACAATTCTAGATGAAAAATATTTCAATTTTTTATGCTAGACATTTCTCAGTATTATTTGATTGAAAAAGAAATATTTCTCTTCGTTTTTCACATTCAAATGTGAGATAATGTTTTTCATTTCTTTTTTAATATTATGAATAAAATCATTATTTAATCCAATAATATACCATATGCTTATAAAAATTTATAAACAACTTAATTAGCATAGTCTTACAACCCTCAACCATATGTAGTCCAAGCAGCACTATAAAATTAATTAAAGTACATAACAGCATGGACTGCGATATGCGTTCAAAATGTCGATGTTCATGTGTCCTGCAGTTCACACGATGACGCACAGTTGCTGCGTTCTTCATCGACCCATGAGCCGAGTGATCCACCGCTTAGAGTTTTATAATTCAATTTTATATAATGTCAATATTGTTTTTATTGAAAGAAATTAAAAATACACCATTTTACTGGCATATATCAATTCCTTCAATAAATTTATTTTATACCTAAATAAATGTTGCGAAATGTCTTAGTTCATATAAGCATTATGTATCATAATAATCTGGTTATGGTTTGCTATTTTGGGTGACACATACTGCAAAATTTATATAAAACATTAACCTGATGGATGACAGGTACAAACATTGTATATTTTAGGTTGTTGCATTAGCAACGTATGCTCATAACATAGATGAACAATACATATTCGCAACGCTGTATTATGGTCCATATACACACACACTTATTTGATTACCACACATTCAAAATTATTTTTATTTTAATTCGACTTCTACTTCGAATTTAGTTTAGTTTCTTCGATTTCCATTTTCGAGAATTTGTTTTTATAGGAAACGCCGTTGTTGTAGTAAGTACTGCCAAATACGCACAGCAACATAATAATGTTAAAGTCTTTTTATGAGGTTGCCAAGCCCCACATATAAATAAAAGCCATCTTCATTTTATTTTGACTTTAACTTTTGATTCCGTGGAATCATTTTGTAATATTTTTATTTGGTAAATTGATTTATTGTATTAAACAAATATTTATTAACGATAAGGATATTATAAATAATGATCCTTCCGCAGGTTCACCTACGAAACCTTGTTACGACTTTTATTCCTCTAAATAATCAAGTTCGGTCAACTTTTGCGAAACACCGTAACACGCAAGGCGTCACAGTGATCACGTCCGGAGACCTCACTAAATATCAATCGTAGTAGCGAGGCGGTGTTACAAAGGGCAGGACGTAATCAATGCGAGTTAATGACTCACACTACTGGGAATTCCAAGTTCATGTGAACAGTTTCAGTTCACAATCCCAAGATGAAAGTGGTCAGCGGTTACCCGGACCTCTCGTCTAGGAAATACACGTTGATACTTTCATTGTAGCGCGCGTGCAGCCCAGACATCTAAGGGCATCACAGACCTGTTATTGCTCAATCTCATTATTGCTAGACGCAATTTGTCCATTTAAGAAGCTAGTGTCCTTATAATGGGACAAACCAACAGTACGGCTCCACTTACATAAAACACATTCAAACACAATAAACATTTTACTGCCACCATGAATGAAGGCTACATAAGCTTCAGCACCATAATCCTGAAGATATCTATTTAATATATTTGAGTCTCGTTCGTTATCGGAATTAACCAGACAAATCACTCCACGAACTAAGAACGCCATGCACCACCACCCATAGATTCGAGAAAGAGCTATCAATCTGTCTTACACACTTATGTTCGGACCTGGTAAGTTTCCCGTGTTGAGTCAAATTAAGCCGCAGGCTCCACCGTGGTGCCCTTCCGTCAATTCCTTTAAGTTTCAGCTTTGCAACCATACTTCCCCCGGAGCCCAAAAGCTTTGGTTTCCCGGGAAAGCGACTGAGAGAGCCATAAAAGTAGCTACACCCAATTGCTAGCTGCATCGTTATGTTAAACTAGGGCGGTATCTGATCGCCTTCGAACTCTAACTTTCGTTCTGATTAATGAAAACATCTTTGGCAAATGC
>NW_022611165.1:0-21842 GCF_004382195.2 Drosophila sechellia
TCTTTTCATATATCTCTCTGGTAATATAAACATAAACCAAGCGCATATGATAATATTTCCACATTTAATATATAATTTATATTCTTCATAGATCCATATTTGATATACCGTAACGATATATAATCCAACTATACGGCAGGTATAAATTAATATTTGCCTGCCTCCAAAATTAACGATAATAATGGAAACGATTTGTATCTATATATAATAGAAACTTGACTTTTTCACGATATTATCTAAAAAGCGTATATTCCTATTATCGCGGAGCCAAGTCCCGTGTTTCTATAGAACTGAGAAAACAAATTTGTACGGATAATAATATACTTTATTTTATGTAACCAATATAACATATCCGAAATAATATTTCGAATAATGCGGGATCGGCAAACCACTGCCTACTATAGTATTTTTGAACCCGCTGTCCTCAAAGCTGGGTATTTTCAATTCCGTTTGCCATCCAAATACGGTCTATTCTCTATATATAGAGATTATAGAACATTTCATTTTTTTCCATTATTCATATATAATATGATTATTTTTTTTTAACAATAATAAATATTAATTTTATAGTTTATTATTTAATTACTCATATAATTGCCAAATTCAATGAATACATAAGTTTTGAACAATATGAGAGGTCGGCAACACTGCCTACCTATAGTAGTTTTTGAACCCTCTGTCGTAATTCCGTCGTTTACACTACTATACCCTCTCACTATAATGGCTTTTCTCTATAATACTAAGAGAATATGGGAATATCTCAGCATTTTTTCCCATATACATATAATAATTAACCATTTTCATATGTATATTATTTAATTTAATCATAAATTGCCAAAATCATATGAATACATAAGTTTGAACAATATAGAGTCGGCAACCACTGCCTACCTATAGTAGTTTTGAACCCTCTTCTAATTCCGGTCGTTTACACTACTATACCCTCTCACTATAAGGATTTCTCTATAATACTAAGAGAATGTGGAATATATTCAGCATTTTTCCCTTATACAATAATAATTAATCATTTTCATATGTATATTATTTAATTTATCATACAATTGCCAAAATCATATGAATACATAAGTTTTGAACAATATGAGAGGTCGGCAACCACTGCCTACCTATAGTAGTTTTTGAACCCTCTGTCGTAATCCGGTCGTTTACACTACTATACCCTCTCACTTAAATGGCTTTTCTCTATAATACTAAAGAAATATGAATATCTCAGCATTTTTTCCCATATAATATAATAATTAACCATTCATATGTATATATTTAATTTAATCATATAATTGCCAAAATCATATGAATACATAAGTTTTGACAATATGAGGTCGGCAACCACTGCCTACCTATAGTGTTTTGACCCCTGTCGTAATTCTCATATAATTGCCCAAATTCATATGAATACATAAGTTTTGAACAATATGAGAGGTCGGCAACCACTGCCTACCTATAGTAGTTTTTGAACCCTCTGTCGTAATTCCGGTCGTTTACACTACTATACCCTCTCACTATAATGGCTTTTCTCTATAATACTAAGAGATATGGGAATATCTCAGCATTTTTTCCCATTATACATATAATAATTAACCATTTTCATATGTATATTATTTAATTTAATCATATAATGCCAAAATCATATGAATACATAAGTTTGAACAATATGAGAGGTCGCAACCACTGCCTACCTATAGTAGTTTTGAACCCTCTGTCGTAATTCCGGTCTTTACACTACTATACCTCCACTATAATGGATTTTCCTATAATACTAAGAGAATGTGGGAATATTTCAGCATTTTTTTCCCTTATACATATAATAATTAATCATTTTCATATGTATATTATTTTAATTTACTCATACAATTGCCAAAATCAATGAAATACATAAGTTTGAACAATATGAAGGTCGGCAACCACTGCCTACTATAGTAGTTTTGAACCCTCGTCGTAATTCGGTCGTTTCACTACTATACCCTCTCACTATAATGGATTTTCTCTATAATACTAAGAAGTAGGAATATTTCAGCATTTTTTCCCTCTATACATATAATAACTATTCATTTTCATATGTATATTATTTAATTTACTCATACAATTGCCAAAATCAATGAATACATAAGTTGAACAATATGAGAGGTCGCTGCATACACTGCCTACCTATAGTAGTTTGAACCCTCTGCTCGTAATTCCGTGGTTTACACTACTATACCCTCTCACTTAAATGGCTTTTCTCTATAATACTAAGAGAATATGGGAATATCTCTGCATTTTTTCATAACATATAATAATTAATCATTTATCATCATGTATATTATTTCAGTCGCGATCGAACACTCGACGAGTGCAGACGTGCCTGCGGATCGACAGCAAATTGTTAGCAAATTGTTAGCAAATTGTTCACAGTTGTAAGTCCCGTTACTTGTGCCCAGCCACTTCGCGTCGCGTGATCTTGTCGCGCGTTTTGATTGGCCCAGCCAACGTACCTAACGGTAGTTCGCACTAACACCATCGCACACCCGAGTGTGCGTGTTATCAGCGCAAAAAACCCAGTGCTCGAAGCAGCGGTATAATTGCAAAGCAGCAGCCACGTGCTGCCTGGCTCACCGGCTTACGGTGCCCAGCTTCCCCCCCCCCCCCCCTCCTCACTCCTTATCAACTTTGGAGAAGATGGACTGGCAGGCCCCCCGCGCACCCACAAGCTTGGAACAACACCACGCAAAAAGGCTCTGAGAACACGCAAGAGCAGCTCCAGCAGCGAGGGAAGCACCTCGCATACAGAGCCGGGCGAGATAAAGCGAAAACCGGCAAAGAAAGCACAGGGAGAGGAGCTGGAAGATAAGCCAAGCACTAGCGCAGCTCTGCGCAAGAAGCTCGCCAACAACGCCTTCGCTTTACTCTCGACCGAAGAAGACGAGTACGACCAAGAGAGCTCTGATGACGAACCCGGACCTAAAGACGATTCCAAGCCCAAGACCCCCGAGAAACCAAAGCCCACCCCGAAGACCATCAAGCCACCTCCGATTTTATCCCCGATGTGACCAACATCTCGGCACTCGTCAAGATGATCACGACTCTTGTAGGCCCGAAGAACAATTTTACCTACAAGACCGTGAATGGCAACAACGTACGTGTCATGATGCCGGACAAAGAGTCCTATACAGCTCTGCGTCTCCAACTTGTGGCCCAAAACAAGAGGCATCGGACTTTCCAGCCGAAAGATGAACGTGCATACAAGGTTGTCATCAAAGGACTCCACCACTCCACCGATCGTGAGGAAATCATTGAAGACCTTCGCAGACAAGGGCACGCTGTTAGAGATCTGCACAATCCCATTGCAGAAGAACTAAAGAACCGCTGGGAATATTCTTCGCCAACCTGGAGCCTTCCAGCAACAACAAAGACGTCTACCAAGTCAAGCGGATCTGCAGGTCGGTAGTAACCATTGAACCGCCGCAGAAGTTCAACGACGTGCCTCAATGCTTCAGGTGCCAAGGATTCGGTCATACACAGCGTTACTGCTTCCTGGAATACCGATGTGTAAAGTGTGGAGGCCCTCACGAATCGAGGGCATGTGAGAAGAGGGAGGACGACAAAGCGTGCTGCTTCCACTGCCAGGCGGACCATCCTGCGTCTTTCAAGGGATGCCCTGCATACAAAAGGGCCAAAGCACTCGCTGCTCCGAAAACAAGGCCCGTCGCTAATGCTAACAAGGCGCCGCCCGTGGCATCACCAAACGTCACCTCTGGCAGGAGCTACCGAGACGCCCTCAACGGAGTGCACGCAGCACCGCAGAATCCCACAACCCCAGTCCAAACCCAAACAGAAACCCCACACTCCGGTCAGATAGAAGCGATGTTCGCTCGCATGGAAGGAATGATGGAAAGGATGATGGAGCGCATGTTCACCCAGATGACACAGCTGGTGGCCACCATTCTCAACAGCAAGTCATGCAACTAAAGCTCCACCTAGTCGTCTGGAATGCGAACGGCCTGCAGAACAGCAAGGCCATAGTCGAGCACCATCTGAAGACCCACCAGATCGATATCCTACTCGTAGCCGAAACCCACTTCTCCCCCAGATCCCACTTTAATATCAGCGGATATGACCTCATCCATGCAGACCATCCTTCTGGCAGAGCACGCGGTGGAGCAGCCATCCTCATCAGGAGCGGTATTCAATACCTAGAGCTGCCCGCGTTTCAGCAAGACTGGGCACAATGTCCTGTCATCAGGATTGTCAGCCCGCAAGGAGATTTAGACATTGGAGCGGTCTACTTTCCCCCCAGATACCGCATAACAGCATCTCACCTCAGTGAGTTCTTCGAGCATTTTGGGCCCCGCTTCATAGCAGCTGGAGATTATAACGCCAAACATTCTTGGTGGGGATCGCGCGCCAACAACCCCAAAGGGAAAACTCTGTTTGGGTACCTGCAACGCCACCGACTGGACTGCCACTCCACTGGCGAGCCCACTCACTGGCCAACGAATCCCCTCAAGACTCCAGACCTACTGGACTTTGCTGTGTCGAAAGGCATAGGGCATGCGAAGATCAGCTGCACAACAAATGCTGATCTCCTGTCAGACCACTGTGCAATAAACGTGCTAATCAACACGCCAGTCCTCAGGAAAACCCCGCTCAGAAGGCTCACTGGAAAATATACCGACGCCGCCAAGTTCGCGTCCTGGATGCTCTCCACCGTCAATCCGAACCCCATCCTCAACACACCCAGGAACATTGATGAAGCTATCGGGAATCTCACCAGGCAGATGCAAAACGCTGCGGAATTCGCAAGCCCACCGCCACCAAAGACTGCGAGAACACCTAGCAGGGACCTCCACCTCTGGTCCCCGGAAATTGCGGCACTCGTGACTGAGAAGAGGCGTCTCAGGAGAGTTTGGTTCTTGACGCGCAATCCAAGAGACAAAACAGCGCTCAATCACGCCACAAAGGAGTTGAAGGACAAGATCTCCAGCCTACGCCAGGACTCCTTCCTCAGATTCCTCGAGGAACTCTCTCCCGGGGACCCAGACCACAATCTGTGGAACGTCACCCGCCACATTAAACGACCAGCCAAAAAGGTTTCCGCAGTGCGCAAAGCAGATGGATCCTGGTGCCTTTCGGATGCTGAAAGAGCAGAAGCTTTCGCCGAACACCTTTACAACGCCTTCTCTCCGTTCGACTGCTGCACTGCCGAAGAACATGCTGAAACAGCCCGGTTTCTCAATAGCCCAAGCTCTCCCGGTCCCCCGTTGGAACCAGTCGACCCTGAGGAAGTTGCGCAGGAGATTGCTCTACTGAAGAACAACAAATCTCCAGGCCTGGATCGTATAGATGCGGCGGCCCTAAAAATGCTCCCATCCCGCTGCACACAAATGCTGGCCAGCATTTACAACAGCTGCTTCCGGCTAGGGTACTTCCCGGAAGAGTGGAAAAGAGCAGAGGTTATTGTCCTCCTCAAGCCTGGTAAGCCTGAAGCCAATCTCGCCTCCTATCGTCCGATTAGTTTGCTGGCAATCCTCTCCAAAATACTCGAAAGAGTATTTTTGCGCAGAGTATTGCCAGTACTGGATGAGGCTGGTTTGATCCCCGATCACCAGTTTGGCTTCAGGCGCTCCCACGGAACACCAGAGCAATGCCACCGGCTAGTCGAACGGATCCTCGAGGCATTCGAGCAAAAGAAATACTGCTGCGCTGTAATGCTCGACGTGAAGCAGGCATTCGACAGAGTTTGGCATCCTGGACTCCTCCATAAACTCAAATCCTACCTCCCAAGCCCCCATTTTACCCTCCTCAAATCCTACACTGAGGGAAGAGCATTCCAAGTCAGATGCGGAAGTGCAATAAGCCTACCCAGACTGATCAGAGCTGGAGTTCCGCAAGGCAGTGTGCTCGGACCAATACTGTACACCCTTTACACCGCAGACCTTCCCATAATCCCCTCCAGGAACCTAACTATAGCGACTTATGCAGATGACACGGCTTTCCTCGCCTCCTCATCCGACCCACGAGAAGCCTCCGAAACAATCCAAAGGCAAATGGACGCGCTACATCCCTGGCTCAGCAGGTGGAACATCGTAGTGAACGCGGAAAAATCTACCCAAACAACATTTGCACTAAGGAGAGGAGACTGCCCACCGGTCACGCTAAACGGAGTCATCATTCCCAACGCACCCGCACCCAAGTACCTAGGACTTACCCTGGACCGCAGGCTCACTTGGCGTCCCCACATCGTCAGCAAACGCATACAGGCCGATGCGCGTCTGAGGCAGATGCATTGGCTTATTGGGAGAGGTCCAAGCTAAGGCAGAACCACAAAATCCTGGTGTACAAGGCAATTCTCAACCCCATCTGACCTACGGGATACAGCTATGGGCACGGCAAGCCACACGAATCGCCTGCGTATACAGCGGTTCCAGAATAGGTGCTTGAGAATTGCCTGTAATGCGCATCCCTACCACGAGAATGTCGCCATACATAGGGAACTTGGAATCCCACAAGTCGCTGATGAAATCTCCAGGCTCAGCGAGAGATACCTGAAAAGGCTCGAAAACCACCCTAACCACCTCGCCACCAACCTGTTAGACAATAGCCAAACAAGCAGACGTCTCATGAGGAGACACCCTCTCGATCTTCCACAACAATAGACAACACATATAAAACCCGCCACAAATACATGTACAATAGTATCCCTTAAGCTAATGTTCCCCCGCAAAACCATTTAATTATTGTCCACTAGGACAGATTTTAAATAAATAAACGCACGCTAAAAAAAAAAAAAAAAAAAAAATATGTTTATTATTTAATTTACTCATATAATTGCCAAAATCATATGAATACATAAGTTTTGAACAATATGAGAGGTCGGCAACCACTGCCTACCTATAGTAGTTTTTGAACCCTCTGTCGTAATTCCGGTGTTTACACTACTATACCCTCTCACTAAAATGGCTTTTCTCTATAATACTAAGAGAATATGGGAATATCATTTTTTCATTTACCATATACATAAATAATTATTTTCGTATGTATATTATTTAATTTACTCATACAATTGCCAAAATCATATGAATACATAAGTTTTGAACAATATGAGAGGTCGGCAACCACTGCCTACCTATAGTAGTTTTTGAACCCTCTGTCGTAATTCCGGTCGTTTACACTACTATACCCTCTCACTTAAAGGCTTTTCTCTATAATACTAAGAGATATATGGAATATCTCTGCATTTTTCCCATATACATATAATAATTAACCATTTTCATATGTATATTATTTAATTTAATCATATAATTGCCAAAATCATATGAATACATAAGTTTTGAACAATATGAGAGGTCAACCAACCACTGCCTACCTATAGTAGTTTTTGAACCCTCTGTCGTAATTCCGGTCGTTTACACTACTATACCCTCTCACTATAATGGATTTTCTCTATAATACTAAGAGAATGTGGGAATATTTCAGCATTTTTTCCCTTATACATATAATAATTAATCATTTTCATATGTATATTATTTAATTTACTCATACAATTGCCAAAATCATATGAATACATAAGTTTGAACAATATGAGAGGTCGGCAACCACTGCCTACCTATAGTAGTTTTTGAACCCTCTGTCGTAATTCCGGTCGTTTACACTACTATACCCTCTCACTTAAATGGCTTTTCTCTATAATACTAAGAGAATATGGGAATATCTTAGCATTTTTTCCCATATACATATAATAATTAACCATTTTCATATGTATATTTTTTAATTTACTCATATAATTGCCAAAATCATATAAATACATAAGTTTGAACAATATCAGAGGTCGGCAACGGTCTTTCCTCTATAATACTAAGATAATATGGAATATTTCATCATTTTTTCCCTTATACATATAATAATTAATCATTTTCATATGTATATTATTTAATTTACTCGTATAATGTCAAAATCCTATGAACACATAAGAGAATACAATATGAGAGGTCGGCGCAACCATAATATAGTAGTGATGACGACGGGTGGAACAACTTGACAATCAATCATTAAAGTCTTATATATTTATATGAAGGACAATATCATATGCGTCACTAAATTGATGACGAGTGTTGGCAACTTGATACAATTCTTTAAAGTCTTTATATCAAAAATTATATGATAGGGACAATATCATATGCGTCACTAAATTGATGACGAGGTGTTTGGCAACTTGACACAATTCATTAGAGTCTGTATATTAATTATATGATAGGGACAATATCATATGCGTCACTAAATTGATGACGAGGTGTTTGGCAACTTGACACAATTCATTAAAGTCTGATATTAATTATATGATAGGGACAATATCATATGCGTCACTAAATTGATGACGAGGTGTTTGGCAACTTGATACAATTCTTTAAAGTCTTTATATCAAAAATTATATGATAAGGACAATATCATATGCGTCACTAAATTGATGACGAGGTGTTTGGCAACTTGACACAATCCATTAAAGTCTTTATATTAATTATATGATAGGACAATATCATATGCGTCACTAAATTGATGACGAGGTGTTTGGCAACTTGATACAATTCTTTAAAGTCTTTATATCAAAAATTATATGATAAGGACAATATCATATGCGTCACTAAATTGATGACGAGGTGTTTGGCAACTTGACACAATTCATTAAAGTCTTTATATTAATTATATGATAGGACAATATCATATGCGTCACTAAATTGATGACGAGGTGTTTGGCAACTTGACACAATCCATTAAAGTCTTTATATTAATTATATGATAGGGACAATATCATATGCGTCACTAAATTGATGACGAGGTGTTTGGCAACTTGATTCAATTCTTTAAAGTCTTTATATCAAAAATTATATGATAAGGACAATATCATATGCGTCACTAAATTGATGACGAGGTGTTTGGCAACTTGACACAATTCATTAAAGTCTGTATATTAATTATATGATAGGACAATATCATATGCGTCACTAAATTGATGACGAGGTGTTTGGCAACTTGATACAATTCTTTAAATCTTTATATCAAAAATTATATGATAGGGACAATATCATATGCGTCACTAAATTGATGACGAGGTGTTTGGCAACTTGACACAATTCATTAAAGTCTTTATATTAATTATATGATAGGGACAATATCATATGCGTCACTAAATTGATGACGAGGTGTTTGGCAACTTGACACAATCCATTAAAGTCTTTATATTAATTATATGATAGGGACAATATCATATGCGTCACTAAATTGATGACGAGGTGTTTGGCTACAGGAAAAAATCATTTATTTATCGAATCATCAAGCAAAGGATAAGCTTCAGTGGATCGCAGTATGGCAGCTGCTCAACCACTTACAACACCTTGCCTGTTACAAAAGTCGTTTACAATTGATTCTAGGCTTTGTCATTGTATTAAATAATGCTTTTATATGTAACTAGCGCGGCATCAGGTGATCGAAGATCCTCCTAATTTACTATGTTACAAATTACATTGGCATCACATCCATTGTCGTTTATAAAATAAATTATAAACTTTAAATGGTTTAGAAGCCATACAATGCAAATTGCCCCTTATTTATCATTGCAGTCCAGCACGGATACGACCTTAGAGGCGTTCAGGCATAATCCAACGGACGTAGCGTCATACCACTGTTCGCTCGAACAAGTATTGTGCCATTGGTCCGTACCTGCGGTTCCTCTCGTACTACGCAGGAATGCTGTCGCAACAACGTTTTGTCATTAGTAGGGTAAAACTAACCTGTCTCACGACGGTCTAAACCCAGCTCACGTTCCCTTGCATGGTGAACAATCCAACGCTTGGTGAATTTTGCTTCACAATGATAGGAAGAGCCGACATCGAAGGATCAAAAAGCGACGTCGCTATGAACGCTTGGCCGCCACAAGCCAGTTATCCCTATGGTAACTTTTCTGACACCTCTTGTTAAAAACTCTTTAAACCAAAAGGATCGATAGGCCGAGCTTTTGCTGTCCCTGTGTGTACTGAACACCGAGATCAAGTCAGCATTTGCCCTTTTGCTCTATGTGTGGTTTCTGTCCGCACTGAGCTGGCCTTGGGACACCTCCGTTATTATTTGAGAGATGTACCGCCCCAGTCAAACTCCCTACCTGGCAATGTCCTTGAATTGGATCATACCTGAGTAATTGGAGTTATACCAAATTTTCAAATCAAAAATACATAAATGCATCGTTTTATTAAAGAATTTGTTTGCGATTATATAACAAACTCGTGATACTTTGATCAAGAAGCTTGCATCAAAACCCAATACCATAAGATATAATAAATATATCCGTATAATGGCTAGGAAATGATACACGTTCCATTTAATCAAGTAAGTAAGGAAACAATAAGAGTAGTGGTATTTCATTGACGATACCAAACCGAGGTCTAATATCTCCCACTTATTCTACACCTCTTATGTCTCCTTACACTGCCAGATTAGAGTCAAGCTCAAAAGGGTCTTCTTTCCCCGCTAATTATTCCAAGCCCGTTCCCTTGGCTGTGGTTTCGCTAGATAGTAGATAGGGACAGTGACTTTCGGACCTCTCCGAACTTGTTTTACGTGGCGTGTTCCACACTGAAGGGATTACAACCACGACACCCTGAACACCCACAAGTGGTGCATGTATCAACATGGTGCATGAGTCTGGATACGCCAGACAAACGTCCCGGACTGGAAGCTATAGCTATGTACATAGCGACCACCCCGGTAGCAATTCGAGTACTTGCTTGCCGGGCAAGCACTCCCCCTTGCTGAGGAGCGAGATCTACCTAAAATCTCTACTGATCTCTGGGTCACAGCACCCGAGTTTTGCGCAACTAGCACCGTAACTCAAACGTCGAACACGAAGGCTCTACCCGCGATATGGGTATCAACCACAGCCACCACGATACTCCCACCAGGGGGCCTACCTCAATGTGCTGTCTTGGAGCAGCACAACCCGTGGTACCGAAAGAGAGGCTCGGTGGGCCTCCTCCTTTTGCTCCGACAAGCATGGTTAGAGGAACCAGTCGCTATATTAGTCGCCTCTTACGACAAGCAATAGCGGGCTGTGGAAGTATTCTCGCCCGCTAACCACACGGCGAAGTTTTGGGCTAAATACCCCTCCTCCTACGGAACACCTCGTCCGCAAACGCTGCCAGCCGTTGAATCCTCTGCTGATCTTCCAGGATTCTATTGAAGGTCCAGTTTTCGCCAAGGCGCTGCACTCCAAGTCCATCGAGGTTTCGCAAATCTGCATATAGAGGACAAGCGCACAATATGTGCATCCAGTCCTCATATGGATCACCACAAGCGCAAGCAGTGGTATCGCTGAGGGCTCTCCCTTGCAAAAATGCGTTAAACGACCCGTGACCTGTCAGCAGGAAAGACGTCCTCATCGAGAATCCAAAGCTTGGATCTCGATAGGCGAGAGTGACGTATGGATGAACTTGTGCGTCACCCGTCCTGGTTCGCTGTCGTCATCCCATCTGTTTTGCCAATTCTGCAGCAAGCACTCCTCTAGGCGAGTCTTCCTCTGCTTCCAGCTTAGACACGTAGTGTCCTCGCCGTATAGCCAGTCGTTCTCCTCCAGCGGGTATCCACGCTTCAGCTTGTACTTGACCGCTAAAAACTTAGCAGCCAAGTCAAGCGGGGGAGCTCCGCCAAGTACCTGCAGTGCCACTGTGGACACTGTTCGGCATACCGAAAGGCATCCAAGCAGGATTAGCCTCTGGCAGGAGGCTAGTCGTCTCCGGGCGGCTACCTGTTCGGCGGTGTCATACCATACCGGGCACCAAACAGCACACAAGGTGCCATGAGTCCGTCATATATGGTCCGCCTGGCTCGAGGACTGAAGCCCCAGTCGGCTCGAAGCACACGCGCCAATGCTCCAACGACTCCGGTCATCCGCTGGCGAAGCGAAGCTATGTGCGTGAGGAATTTCATTCCTTCACTGACCGTGATGCCAAGGTACCGACAGCTACGCACATACGGAAGGTTCGCTCCAGCAAACCTCACCGTAGGCGCACGTCTCAAGGCACCTTTCAGCAGCATTATTACCGTCTTGCTGGTCGAGACGGTAACGCCAACTTCCGCTCCCCACGCTTCTACGATGGACATCAGCTCTGCACCTTTTTCCTCTAGCTCAGCTCGGGAATTTCCCTCGACGAGAAGCAGCAAGTCATCCGCGTATGCACTCAGCTGGCAATACGGCTGGAGACGCTGAAGCAGTACATCCATCAGTATGTCCCAGATAAATGGGCCACTGATTGACCCCTGCGGGCAGCCTCTAGTTACCGGTACATCCACAGTACCGGAACTGCTTCGGATCACTGCTCTTCGGCCGGAGAAAAAGCTCTGCCACAAGCCCATCTCCCGGCATCCCAAGTCGGCTAGTCGGCGGAGTGCAGCACTCCATTCGACGTTGTCGAATGCTCCTTTGAAGTCCACGAATGTGCCGAGCACGTATTGCGCCGGGCTGGCACAAACACTGCTCTTCACGTGCCTCCAAGCATCCTCCACACATCGTCCTTGGCGAAATCCAAATTGCCATCTGCAGCCTTCCGGAAGAACTTCTCTCACACGATTCACCATGATGGCCTCGAGCACCTTACCAAAGACTGGTAGCAAGCATATTCCTCTATATGAGGAGGGCTCACATTTGTCCTTATCTGGCCCTTTGAGCAGCGAGACAACTCGTGGGCACTTCCACTCAGCGGGAAAGTATCCTAATCGGATGCATCGGGAAAACAACGATGCAAGGTGCTCGGGTATGGCGCGCCAGACTGCCTTGCAGATAGTGCCATTAATGCCGTCCAAGCCGGGAGAGCGCCTGCTCTTCAACCGGGCAACACATGCATCAACCTCGAATACTTCGAGGGCCGGTGGGACTTCCTCCGCGATGGCAGTCGGTGCTTCGGACTCCGCAACTGGGAAGAAATTGCGGAGGAGCACTCGTGCACAGTCACCCCAATCGGTGATCATCTCGCCATTCACGCGGAGGCACCCAATCTCCGTGCACTTCCTGCGGCCTCGGCAAATCTTATAGACGCGCCCCCATGGGTCTCGGCATGATCTCCCACGAAGCGTTTCCACTCATCCATTTTCGCCCTCCAAATGAGCTTCTTGTAGTTGGCTGAGGCCCGCCTCAGGTCGACCAATACACGCTCTATTGCCATCATCAAAAAGTAGGCGACGAAGTCTCCGGACTTCGCGCCTTGCATCACAGAGGTCGGCAGTCCACCAACGTGCTCTCCTGCTGGGCAATCGGATGGACTTTCTTCCCAGCGCAATATCACATACATTATGTACTATACTGCGCAGGTCGAAACTTGCTGGTCCAACGGCGACTCTGAGAAGTTTTCCGGAAGTTCGGCTGCTCTACTCACCATTTCCTCCTTGAACAATCGCCAACGTGCATTGGAGAAGTTCCAGGACGGCACAGGAGCTATGCTCTCAACTGCGCGCCGGTAGTTGGTTCGGCCACAACAGTAATGATGTTGTGGTCACTCAATTCCCACTCGTCCACTCTCCACTCATAGTGGCCCACATAGATGCTGCCTCATTGACGATTGTCACGTCGATATCGCTTGTAGCTCTGTAATTATCGAACGTGTACACCTCTGTTGACTGGTTTAGGGCGGCGACTCTTGCCTCCAGCATCCACTCTGACAGCAGCTCACCCCGTCTGTAGTTAGCTTGCCCCTCGGCATGACGAGAGAGTTTGCTAAGCCACATGGGGACACTGCATTCGCGTCGAGGCCCAGGATTGCGGGGTTCTGCTGGCCTGCAGCAGGACCGCATCCATGTACCGGATGTACGGTTCCAGAGGTGCATCATACTGGCAGTATGCGGCGCAAAGGAAGATTGAGCCAAAACTCCCTTTCACGACCAGACATACGCCATAATCTGTGGTGAGGTCTCCACTGGCATACAGATGGCTTCCTGGTGATCCACTAGGATGGCTGCCTTCCCTCGCCGATCGATGAAAATTCTCATTCCTTCAGGCAGCACATCCATTCCGTCCCCGCCGAGATACGGCTCCTGCACCAGCGCGAACATAGACTCCGATCTCCTGAGTCGGACTCCGAGCTCGATGGTCGCAGCTCGGCCTCGGCCACAGTTCGCTTGGATGAAGCTAAACATTAGTGTCTAGCTTGCACCCTCGCCAGCAACGCCCCGTATATCGGGCAAACGCTCGAGAGCATGTAATGCCCCGAGGGTTGCCCTCTGTGGCGGCAGGTTCCGCAGGCCACCGGGTTTTGGCACTTTGCCGCAGTGTGGCCTTGTTGCCCGCACTGGCGACAGACACTATCCTTCTGCCGGCATTCGCTGACCTTGTGGTCGAAACCCACACATCTGTGGCAGGCGTATGTGCGGACCTGTGACCGGCATCGGAATGAGAACCACTTGATGTAGACACGACCTACATCAAGCTTCGCCATCGCCCCGGTCGTCAACCTCCAGCGTCACATTTACTGTGGCGCCGTCAGCTACCGACCACGCCTTGGTCACCAGGTGCCACTGACTTCTTAAACTGGGCCAGATTCATTTCGCTGTCGAAGTTGTTTTCGTGGAGCTCCTTCATAAACTCCTCAGGGCCGATAGCTGTGTCGACGTCATATACGACGACCTTCGGCTTCTCGCCGCATTCCGTGCCACATTTAGGCCAACCTCGGCGAATCTTTTGAAGCGACCACCTTCTGCAGCTCTCCACCGAGAGTGCGAAATGATCGCACCACCACCTCGACGGAGCTCACGGACCTCGTGTACTCTGACTCGAGAGAGGGTGCAACCATCGTTCGCACCTTTTCCGCTATGTCTTTCCCCGATAGCGCAGGGTCGTCGCACTTCACCACCGCTGACCACGTCTCGCGGACCTTGGTAGTCCGCGGGGCAGCGATGGGTGCAACCTGCTGCATCTGGGAGCATTGGCGGCCGTATTTTTCAACAGATTCAACGACGGCGGCGGCGGTGGCGCATAGCAAGCCGCGTCTCCAGCTCTCGCACCGGAGCATTAGCGCCAACACCACTCATCGTAGCGGCTGATAGCATATGAAGCTCTTCCGTGTCCACTTCTCCTAGTCTGCGGAAGCTGCTTCTCACCATGCGCTGTGTGCCGACAGCTCTGCCATCATGGCTGCTTGCCCAGCACGGCGGCACGGTGGCGGCAGTGCAGTGTGGCAACAATTTAGCAGCAGTGAAAACGGCGGAGGCAGCAGTGTGTCGGCAGCAGGGGCAGCAGTAGGATCAGCAGCGTGGCAGCAGCGTCAGCATAAAACCTCCTCCAGTCCTCCATAGCCAATTTATATAGATTTCTCGCCTGCCTCGTCTGGACTTCATCGAGGCACTACTTCCGCTCAAGGCACTCGCGCTGCTGTCGCTCTCCATCGGCATAAATACGATGGTGGCTCCACCTACCGTCGACGCCAGCAACCGTATGCTCGTTTACTCGCTGACAAAAGGTAGTTGCTCTGGAACTCGAGCTCCACCTATCGGTAGAGTCGGTAGCACTAAAACTCTCCCTAGACACAAACCTTAGCAGTGACTCCACCAATAAGCTTTGTGACAGCTGATCAAAAAGCTTACTCAAAAACTTACTCGTAAGTTCGCCTTCAGCGTGCTAAGTGGAAAATTCCCAACAATTAATTGTTAATTACTTCCAAACCGCTTGTTTATAACACACGAAAATTAGCACACGACTTTCGCGGAGCACTAATTCACCGATTTATTACTTTCCAACACGGAAAACCAAGTTCTTCGCAATCTGTACACGAGCGCAACGAAAACACGTCCGTCTTAATCCATTCATGCGCGTCACTACAGTAGAACCGTATTCATGCGCGTCACTGACAGCATTTGCTATTTTTTTTTTTTGATCGCGGAGTATAAATCTATCGAAAGATACTAGGTCAACACTTCAGTTTCCTAGCATGCACGATTCATTGCTCTATCTGAACAAAGTTCCGCAACGCCTACTACTAAAACCATCCTCATAGCCAATTTATATATACCATTATTTGCGAGTTTATGCCTTTATGATTTATGCCAAGACGCAAGCAAATTTTGAACCAAACGTTTTAGCTAAGTCCAATCTCGGGAAAACCCGCTCAGTACATGAACTGTTTAAAACAACCGAGACTGCCTCTCATAACCTGGACGCTAATGATATGACTATCATATTTGCTGAGAGACCCTTCGCTATCAATCTTTTAACGGATTGACCACTCCAGATCCCCCTCCAGTTCAGGTGGCAGAATGGAATTCAATGTCACCTGCGGCTTCGAATCTGCGACGCAACTCAGTTCGTATGTCCGGTCTGTCGTATCTATTGATTTTGCGCTGGTGTGCATCATCCATAGAGTGTCCGTCTGTCACAATTTGTATGTCGATCACATCAATGTGATTTTGTCGTAGTGCCACCAGGTCTGGTTTATTAAGACCGGATTCGCACTGCAGACTTGGTTCAACAATGACTACGCAGCCTCTCTCCTCAAGTCCCCGCTTGATTCGATTTACTACGCAGTTGTGTCTAGCTATGCGCCTCCCATGCGATCGGTAACATTTTTGCATAATATGTTTGTTGTTTCGGAGCGTCACATCCTGCACGACACTGTCGTTCCAATTCGTGCCTTCCCCTTGTAGTACGAGACTTCGTGGGTAGGGCATTTATCCGCAGACGAATACCGTCTATATATTCCTTTCCTGTTAGTAAACGCGTGGGTGATTAACCCACCCGTGTTGCGGGCCCCAATGGCCTGCTTCACGGAGTCCGCTACCATCAACTGAGAGGTACAATTTGTTCGCCCAATATTTTTCTATTGCCGGACGCGATAACAATTCATTTTGTTCTGCTAATAATCTATCTCGGCCCGTTGTTTTTCTGCTTCGAGGAAAGAGCTGGCTACCTCGTTTTGCGTGAGGTGAGGCCATTTAATATTACTCAAACGTCTTAGCCTTAACATTGGAGCTACCCATCTAAGTGATGGAATTCCGAGACCTCCACTTTTTGGGGGTCGTGAATGAATGCTATCGGTATATCCAGCGGAAGATTTAGCCATCTTCGCACATAGTATCGTATTAGTTTGTCAGTTTTTCGTAGGATGCCTATCGCCACACTCCCAAGGGCTAACTTGTGATAGAGCTGTGGATAAGGACAGTCCTAAGGGCGAACATCCTCTGTTGTGTTTGAGGGGGCCTTTGTCAATCTTTGTAGCTTCGGACCAATGTCCTCGCCGGATTGCATCGAACCCTCCCGGTTGCAGTGAAGTTGATGCCTAAGTACTTCCACTCGTCCGTTCGCTTCAATGATGGAATCTCCCTTGAGCCTACGTAAAAGCTCTGTGCCTCTAGCACGGTACACTTCTGTTCGGCTGGCCCTTAATGCCAACCGGTAAAACATTTGTCGGCATTAAGTTTGAGGCCGACGAGAGATAGAAAATCCAACGTTCTGTCCAACAATACTTGAAGTCCCATTCGAGTTTCAGCAAATAGTACCAAATCATCTGCAAACGCGCCGCGTTAGTAATGCATTTCCGACTCTGGCACCAATTTCGCTGGGTAGGTTTCTAAGTAACCTGTCCATTACCAAGTTAAATAGAATAGGAGACAAAGGGTCACCCTGCTTCACTCCTCTAGCAGGACGAATTCCTCTGAACTCCAACCGTCCCCATTGAGACTGGTACCGCCACCCTCGTACGTATTCTGTACGTAGTCAACGAAGCCCTTTGGCGCACCATAAGCACGTAAGTGTCATATATAGATGCATGCGATAAAGAATCGAATGCCTGCTTACATCTAAATTTGCAATGTAGCAAGATCTAAAGTGCTTAGGCTATGCCTCAAGACTAAGTCAACTATCGTCGCGTTATCGGCACATCCGTCGGTAGGTAAGAAGCCCCGCTGGCGCGGTCCCAATTGATTGATGAGTTCAACCGGGTTGCCAATATTGCATTTAGCTGTCTTACCAGGACTGAAGGCACCGATATTGGACGAAAGTCTTGCGGTCGCTTCGCCGTCACCGTCTTCGGGATGAAGACGGTTCTGGCCAGTCGATAGAGTGTGGTAGATTGCCGCACCATAGAATTAGGTTCATTATTCGTAACATAATACCTGACGGCACCTCCCTGGCTGTTTTTGGAGTTATCCCGTCAGGCCCCGGAGATGAAGATAATGAGATTCTTGATGCCCGAAGGTCGTGCTCTGTAATAGCAGACCAAACCCTCTCAAGCGAGTGATCCATTTGTATCACTTCTCTACTGCAAGAGCTTGGGCTAGGCTGAGTCATTACTTCTCTCCAGTAAGGAACCATTACTTCTTGGCTTGCATTACCGACTCATCAGTTCCATTTAGCAAGGACTTGATGCATCTTCCTTTATGCTTATCCCAGTTACGCTGGACGACAGCATACTGCTGCCTTCTGCTTTCTCTCCTATTTCGAGGCCTCTCGAGGAGGTCTCGTCAGAGTGTGACGTACACCCTGTGCCGGAAAAATTCCTAGGAGATATAGCGATAAGCATTGGAGAGTGGTTTCCTTTCCCTCGAGCTCTGCCCTGTCAATGATCGTTTGTAGCTCTTGGCTCTCCATTTAATCATCTTCTCGGGCTATACCCACGCAGTGTCCGCAAAATTTCCCTGTTCGACTGTTCGAAGGGTGTGATTGGAGTTGTTTCTGATGTTGTTACTTGGTGGTTTTGCTCACTTCTACTAGGGCGGCGCCTTATGGTTAGATTTGCAACTTCCGGGACGAGAGCTGATTGCCTTCTTATCTGCTCTATTTTCTCCTTATAATCGCCCCTTTGTCTTAGCTTTTTGATGGCTTCGACGCTGCGTTTGCAAAAATACACCGCTAGTTGCTTGTTTATGTGTTTATGTCCATTTGCTGTGAGCTCAACCTCCTTTCTCGCCATCATCCACTTCTCTTCCTCACTCCATCTTGCCTTATATCGACACGTCGACGTTCTTCATCAAGTTCGTCTGGGTGCCGAGATCGCATGTGAACACACGCAGTCCTCTCTTGCTGTTAAAGGACCGGCCACATACTGTGCAGGTACCCTAGATAGAGTAGCCGCTGCGTTTGGTTCATATTGGTCCTCCGGGAATTCACGGAGGTCGGGTCTCATCAGATGCGTAAATTGCTCCGAGGCTCGTTATTTCTATTTGTAGTTCCAATATGAATAAATTATTTCCTCTGGGGAACCAACCCATCGGAAAAGTTTTGCCGCTCAAATTAGCTTGCTAAACAAGTTTAGCATTACGGACCACCACGAGGAGGTTTTGAGTCGACTTGAGTAAAGGAGATGGACTTGTGTAGTTACAGAGTAAAATTCCCCTTCCGCACACCATCATGATTGAATGACCTTACGAATTACAGAAAAATACTCCCCCTCTGCTCGCAATTACCCCTGATCCCCCTTAAGAGAGTCATAGTTACTCCCGCCGTCTGACCCGCGCTTACTTGAATTTCTTCACTTTGACATTCAGAGCACTGGGCAGAAATCACATTGTGTTCAACACCCGCTTAGGCCATCACAATGCTTTGCTCTTTAATTAGACAGTCGAAGAAGTTCCCCAAGTCCGTGCCATTCTGAATTGATTGTTAATGTATGTTAATCTTTCGTTAATGAGTATTGATAACCCAAATACAATATTGTCTATAAAATATTTTGTCTTAAAAATTACAAGATTGATTACGTAACTTGGAGAATATTTGGGGAACAAGTAACTAACATAAATGCTAGAAACTCTATTTACCAGAACGAGCACATAAACCATGTTATTGTTTTCCCAATATAAGCGCCCGACTATTCAATCTTCAAGAATTCCTTACGAATTATCCACGAGATCTACGATCTAATTGCCGATTCCCTTACCTACATTATTCTATCGACTAGAGACTCTTCACCTTGGAGACCAGCTGCGGATATGGTACGCCTGTTGAGAAGTTTGCGTGTCCCCACCATAAATTTTCAAGGTCCGAGGAGAAAATATCGACACAACAGTATATGTCATGCTCTTCTAGCCCATCTACCATATCTCTGCGAAAGACTTCCATGGTAGTACCTATAAAACAAGAAAAAGAGAAACTCTTCCGATATCTCTCGACGGCTTTTTATGGTCGTTCCTGTGTTCCAGGAGACACGAGGCCCATATAATAACAAACGGATACTCAACAGGTTACGGAATTGGAACCGTATTCCCTTTCGTTAAAATTATTCAAGTGTATTATATTCGCTTTGTTTATATAGTTAGGCATTTTTGTTTTACTTGAAAATTTTCGGCTTTCGCCTTGAACTTAGGACCGACTAACTCGTGATCAACCACTGTTCACACGAAACCCTTCTCCACTTCAGTCCTCCAAGGTCTCATTCGATATATTGCTACTACCACCAAGATCTGTACCAATGGCAGCTCCATGCAGGCTTACGCCAAACACTTCTACGCATACCATTGTACCTTCCTACTCACTAAAGTTTCAAAATTTATATCACAAGTAATATAAATCATCTACTTTAGCGGTAATGTATAGGTATACAACTTAAGCGCCATCCATTTTAAGGCTAGTTGCTTCGGCAGGTGAGTTGTTACACACTCCTTAGCGGATTTCGACTTCCATGATCACCGTCCTGCTGTTTTAAGCAACCAACGCCTTTCATGGTATCTGCATGAGTTGTTAATTTGGCACCGTAACATTACGTTTGGTTCATCCCACAGCGCCAGTTCTGCTTACCAAAAGTGGCCCACTGGGCACATATATCATAACCTTGAACTTCATATCAAGAAAGTTAAGCGTTCTTACCCATTTAAAGTTTGAGAATAGGTTAAGATCGTTTCGACCCTAAGCGGCCTCTAATCATTCGCTTTACCAGATAAGATTATTTTATATAATATTAAAATGCACCAGCTATCCTGAGGGAAACTTCGGAAGGAACCAGCTACTAGATGGTTCGATTGGTCTTTCGCCCCTATACTCAATTCTGACAATCGATTTGCACGTCAGAACTGTTTCGGTCTTCCATCAGGGTTTCCCCTGACTTCAACCTGATCAAGTATAGTTCACCATCTTTCGGGTCACAGCATATATGCTCAAGGTACGTTCCAGTTAGAGGCATAAATAATATAATATATACATTATACATAACTATATAGAACGCCCCGGGATTGTGTTAATTAGCTATAAATAGCTAAAAAACTAATCCCATTATTAGTCAAGTTAATTACGCTATTAGGTTTACATCCCAATAAACTTGCACATATGTTAGACTCCTTGGTCCGTGTTTCAAGACGGGTCCCGAAGGTATCCTGAATCTTTCGCATTGTTAATCATACAAGAGCATATATTAAAAACACAAAAATCAATGATAATTATGCCATTATATAATTCCGAAAAATTAACCTCTGTAATAATATAAATCTATCAGCACTTTATCAAATTAATAACATTTATTCTGTTAAAATGCAAGCAATTTAATTGGAATAAACTATAAGTTATATTTTATGATAAATTTCGGATATGCTAATAGATTACAATGTCCTTATATGGAAAAAATGCACATTATTCTTAATAATATTATTTAAATATTACAATTTTAATGATGAATTTTCCATAACGGATATTCAGGTTCATCGGGCTTAACCTCTAAGCAGTTTCACGTACTGTTTAACTCTCTATTCAGAGTTCTTTTTCAACTTTCCCTCACGGTACTTGTTTACTATCGGTCTCATGGTTATATTTAGTTTTAGATGGAGTTTACCACCCACCTTATGCTGCACTATCAAGCAACACGACTCTTTGGAAACATCATCTAGCAATCATTAACGTT
>NW_022611166.1:0-23954 GCF_004382195.2 Drosophila sechellia
ATTTTTTCCCATATACATATAATAATTAATCATTTTCGTATGTATATTATTTAATTTACTCATACAATTGCCAAAATCATATGAATACATAAGTTTTAACAATATGAGAGGTCGGCAACCACTGCCTACCTATAGTAGTTTTTGAACCCTCTGTCTAATTCCGGTCGTTTACATACTATACCCTCTCACTTAAATGGCTTTCTCTATAATACTAAGAGAATATGGGAATATCTCTGCATTTTTCCCATATACAATAATAATTAACCATTTTCATATGTAATTATTTAATTTAATCATATAATTGCCAAAATCATATGAATACATAAGTTTGAACAATATGAGAGTGCAACCACTGCCTACCTATAGTAGTTTTTGAACCCTCTGTCGTAATTCCGGTCGTTTACACTACTATACCCTCTCACTATATGATTTTCTCTATAATACTAAGAGAATTGGAATATTCAGCATTTTTTCCCTTATACATATAATAATTAATCATTTTCATATGTATATTATTTAATTTACTCATACAATTGCCAAAATCATATGAATACATAAGTTTGAACAATATGAGAGGTCGGCAACCACTGCCTACCTATAGTAGTTTTTGACCCTCTGTCGTAATTCCGGTCGTTTACACTACTATACCCTCTCACTTAAATGGCTTTTCTCTATAATACTAAAGAAATGGGAATATCTAGCATTTTTTCCCATATACATATAATAATTAACCATTTCATATGTATATTTTTAATTACTCATATAATTGCCAAAATCATATAAATACATAAGTTTGAAACAATATCAGCAGTCGGCAACGGTCTTTCCTCTATATACTAAGATAATATGGGAATATTTCATCATTTTTCCCTTATACATATAATAATTAATCATTTTATATGTATATTATTAATTACTCGTATAATTGTCAAATCCTATGAACACATAAGAGAATACAATATGAGGTCGGCGCAACCATAATATAGGTGAGACGAGTGTTTGGCAACTTGACACAATCCATTAAAGCTTTATTATTAATTATATGAAGGGACAATATCATATGCGTCACTAAATTGATGACGAGGTGTTGGCAACTTATACAATTCTTTAAAGCTTTATATCAAAAATTATATGATAGGGACAATATCATATGCGTCACTAAATTGATGACGAGGTGTTTGGCAACTTGACACAATTCATTAAGAGTCTATATAATTATATGATAGGGACAATATCATATGCGTCACTAAATTGATGACGAGGTGTTTGGCAACTTGACACAATTCATTAAAGTCTGTATATTAATTATATGATAGGGACAATATCATATGCGTCACTAAATTGATGACGAGGTGTTTGGCAACTTGATACAATTCTTTAAAGTCTTTATATCAAAAATTATATGATAAGGACAATATCATATGCGTCACTAAATTGATGACGAGGTGTTTGGCAACTTGACACAATCCATTAAAGTCTTTATATTAATTATATGATAGGGACAATATCATATGCGTCACTAAATTGATGACGAGGTGTTTGGCAACTTGATACAATTCTTTAAAGTCTTTATATCAAAAATTATATGATAAGGACAATATCATATGCGTCACTAAATTGATGACGAGGTGTTGGCAACTTGACACAATTCATTAAAGTCTTTATATTAATTATATGATAGGGACAATATCATATGCGTCACTAAATTGATGACGAGGTGTTTGGCAACTTGACACAATCATTAAAGTCTTTATATTAATTATATGATAGGGACAATATCATATGCGTCACTAAATGAGACGAGGTGTTTGGCAACTTGATTCAATTCTTTAAAGTCTTTATATCAAAATTATATGATAAGGACAATATCATATGCGTCACTAAATGATGACGAGGTGTTGCAACTTGACACAATTCATTAAAGTCTTATAAATATATGATAGGACAATATCATATCGTCACAAATGATGACGAGTTTTGGCAACTTGAACAATTCTTTAAAGTCTTTATTCAAAATTATATGATAGGACAATATCATATGCGTCACTAAATTGATGACGAGGTGTTTGGCAACTGACACAATTCATTAAAGTCTTTATATTAATTATATGATAGGACAATATCAATGCGTCACTAAATTGATGACGAGGTGTTTGGCACTTGACACAATCCATTAAAGTCTTTATATAATTATATGATAGGACAATATCATATGCGTCACTAAATTGATGACGAGGTTTTGGCTACAGGAAAAAATCATTTATTTATCGAATCATCAAGCAAAGGATAAGCTTCAGTGGATCGCAGTATGGCAGCTGCTCAACCACTTACAACACCTTGCCTTTACAAAAGTCGTTACAATGATTCTAGGCTTTGTCATTGTATTAAATAATGCTTTATATGTAACTAGCGCGGCATCAGTGATCGAAGATCCTCCTAATTACTATGTTACAAATTACATTGGCATCACATCCATTGTCGTTTATAAAATAAATTATAAACTTAAATGGTTAGAAGCCATACAATGCAAATTGCCCCTTATTTATCATTGCAGTCCAGCACGGATACGACCTTAGAGGCGTTCAGGCATAATCCAACGGACGTAGCGTCATACCACTGTTCGCTCGAACAAGTATTGTGCCATTGGTCCGTACCTGCGGTTCCTCTCGTACTACGCAGGAATGCTGTCGCAACAACGTTTTGTCATTAGTAGGGTAAAACTAACCTGTCTCACGACGGTCTAAACCCAGCTCACGTTCCCTTGCATGGGTGAACAATCCAACGCTTGGTGAATTTTGCTTCACAATGATAGAAGAGCCGACATCGAAGGATCAAAGCGACGTCGCTATGAACGCTTGGCCGCCCACAAGCCAGTTATCCCTATGGTAACTTTCTGACACCTCTTGTTAAAAACTCTTTAAACCAAAAGGATCGATAGGCCGAGCTTTTGCTGTCCCTGTGTGTACTGAACACCGAGATCAAGTCAGCATTTGCCCTTTTGCTCTATGTGTGGTTTCTGTCCGCACTGAGCTGGCCTTGGGACACCTCCGTTATTATTGAGAGATGTACCGCCCCAGTCAAACTCCCTACCTGGCAATGTCCTTGAATTGGATCATACCTGAGTAATTGGAGTTATACCAAATTTTCAAATCAAAATACATAATGCCATCGTTTATTAAAGAATTTGTTTGCGATTATATAACAAACTCGTGATACTTTGATCAAGAAGCTTGCATCAAAACCCCAATACCATAAGATATAATAAATATATCCGTATAAGGCTAGGAAATGATACACGTTCCATTTAATCAAGTAAGTAAGGAAACAATAAGAGTAGTGGTATTCATTGACGATACCAAACCGAGGTCTAATATCTCCCACTTATTCTACACCTCTTATGTCTCCTTACACTGCCAGATTAGAGTCAAGCTCAAAAGGGTCTTCTTTCCCCGCTAATTATTCCAAGCCCGTTCCCTTGGCTGTGTTTCGCTAGATAGTAGATAGGGACAGTGACTTTCGGACCTCTCCGAACTTGTTTTACGTGGCGGTGTTCCACACTGAAGGGATTACAACCACGACACCCTGAACACCCACCAAGTGGTGCATGTATCAACATGGTGCATGAGTCTGGATACGCCAGACAAACGTCCCGGACTGGAAGCTATGCTATGTACATAGCGACCACCCCGGTAGCAATTCGAGTACTTGCTTGCCGGGCAAGCACTCCCCTTGCTGAGGAGCGAGATCTACCCTAAAATCTCTACTGATCTCTGGGTCACAGCACCCGAGTTTGCGCAACTAGCACCGTAACTCAAACGTCGAACACGAAGGCTCTACCCGCGATATGGGTATCAACCACAGCCACCACGATACTCCCACCAGGGGCCTACCTCAATGTGCTGTCTTGGAGCAGCACAACCCGTGGTACCGAAAGAGAGGCTCGGTGGGCCTCCTCCTTTTGCTCCGACAAGCATGGTTAGAGGAACCAGTCGCTATATTAGTCGCCTCTTACGACAAGCAATAGCGGGCTGTGGAAGTATTCTCGCCCGCTAACCACACGGCGAAGTTTTGGGCTAAATACCCTCCTCCTACGGAACACCTCGTCCGCAAACGCTGCCAGCCGTTGAATCCTCTGCTGATCTTCCAGGATTCTATTGAAGGTCCAGTTTTCGCCAAGGCGCTGCACTCCAAGTCCATCGAGGTTTCGCAAATCTGCATATAGAGGACAAGCGCACAATATGTGCATCCATCCTCATATGGATCACCACAAGCGCAAGCAGTGGTATCGCTGAGGGCTCTCCCTTGCAAAAATGCGTTAAACGACCCGTGACCTGTCAGCAGGAAAGACGTCCTCATCGAGAATCCAAAGCTTGGATCTCGATAGGCGAGAGTGACGTATGGGATGAACTTGTGCGTCACCCGTCCTGGTTCGCTGTCGTCATCCCATCTGTTTTGCCAATTCTGCAGCAAGCACTCCTCTAGGCGAGTCTTCCTCTGCTTCCAGCTTAGACACGTAGTGTCCTCGCCGTATAGCCAGTCGTTCTCCTCCAGCGGGTATCCACGCTTCAGCTTGTACTTGACCGCTAAAAACTTAGCAGCCAAGTCAAGCGGGGGAGCTCCGCCAAGTACCTGCAGTGCCACTGTGGACACTGTTCGGCATACCGAAAGGCATCCAAGCAGGATTAGCCTCTGGCAGGAGGCTAGTCGTCTCCGGGCGGCTACCTGTTCGGCGGTGTCATACCATACCGGGGCACCAAACAGCACACAAGGTGCCATGAGTCCGTCATATATGGTCCGCCTGGCTCGAGGACTGAAGCCCCAGTCGGCTCGAAGCACACCGCGCCAATGCTCCAACGACTCCGGTCATCCGCTGGCGAAGCGAAGCTATGTGCGTGAGGAATTTCATTCCTTCACTGACCGTGATGCCAAGGTACCGACAGCTACGCACATACGGAAGGTTTCGCTCCAGCAAACCTCACCGTAGGCGCACGTCTCAAGGCACCTTTCAGCAGCATTATTACCGTCTTGCTGGTCGAGACGGTAACGCCAACTTCCGCTCCCCACGCTTCTACGATGGACATCAGCTCTGCACCTTTTTCCTCTAGCTCAGCTCGGGAATTTCCCTCGACGAGAAGCAGCAAGTCATCCGCGTATGCACTCAGCTGGCAATACGGCTGGAGACGCTGAAGCAGTACATCCATCAGTATGTCCCAGATAAATGGGCCACTGATTGACCCCTGCGGGCAGCCTCTAGTTACCGGTACATCCACAGTACCGGAACTGCTTCGGATCACTGCTCTTCGGCCGGAGAAAAAGCTCTGCCACAAGCCCATCTCCCGGCATCCCAAGTCGGCTAGTCGGCGGAGTGCAGCACTCCATTCGACGTTGTCGAATGCTCCTTTGAAGTCCACGAATGTGCCGAGCACGTATTGCGCCGGGCTGGCACAAACACTGCTCTTCACGTGCCTCCAAGCATCCTCCACACATCGTCCTTGGCGAAATCCAAATTGCCATCTGCAGCCTTCCGGAAGAACTTCTCTCACACGATTCACCATGATGGCCTCGAGCACCTTACCAAAGACTGGTAGCAAGCATATTCCTCTATATGAGGAGGGCTCACATTTGTCCTTATCTGGCCCTTTGAGCAGCGAGACAACTCGTGGGCACTTCCACTCAGCGGGAAAGTATCCTAATCGGATGCATCGGGAAAACAACGATGCAAGGTGCTCGGTATGGCGCGCCAGACTGCCTTGCAGATAGTGCCATTAATGCCGTCCAAGCCGGGAGAGCGCCTGCTCTTCAACCGGGCAACACATGCATCAACCTCGAATACTTCGAGGGCCGGTGGACTTCCTCCGCGATGGCAGTCGGTGCTTCGGACTCCGCAACTGGGAAGAAATTGCGGAGGAGCACTCGTGCACAGTCACCCCAATCGGTGATCATCTCGCCATTCACGCGGAGGCACCCAATCTCCGTGCACTTCCTGCGGCCTCGGCAAATCTTATAGACGCGCCCCCATGGGTCGTCGGCATGATCTCCCACGAAGCGTTTCCACTCATCCATTTTCGCCCTCCAAATGAGCTTCTTTAGTTGGCTGAGGCCGCCTCAGGTCGACCAATACACGCTCTATTGCGGCATCATCATCATGACGCCTTCCATTTTGAAGTAGGCGACGAAGTCTCCGGACTTCGCGCCTTGCATCACAGAGGTCGGCAGTCCACCAACGTGCTCTCCTGTGGGCAATCGGATGGACTTTCTTCCCAGCGCAATATCACATACATTATGTACTATACTGCGCAGGGTCGAAACTTGCTGGTCCAACGGCGACTCTGAGAAGTTTTCCGGAAGTTCGCTGCTCTACTCACCATTTCCTCCTTGAACAATCGCCAACGTGCATTGGAGAAGTTCCAGGACGGCACAGGAGCTATGCTCTCAACTGCGCGCGCGGTAGTTGTTCGGCCACAACAGTAATGATGTTGTGGTCACTCAATTCCCACTCGTCCACTCTCCACTCATATGTGGCCCACATAGATGCTGCCTCATTGACGATTGTCACGTCGATATCGCTTGTAGCTCTGTAATTATCGAACGTGTACACCTCTGTTGACTGGTTTAGGGCGGCGACTCTTGCCTCCAGCATCCACTCTGACAGCAGCTCACCCCGTCTGTAGTTAGCTTGCCCCTCGGCATGACGAGAGAGTTTGCTAAGCCACATGGGGACACTGCATTCGCGTCGAGGCCCAGGATTGCGGGGGTTCTGCTGGCCTGCAGCAGGACCGCATCCATGTACCGGATGTACGGTTCCAGAGGTGCATCATACTGGCAGTATGCGGCGCAAAGGAAGATTGAGCCAAAACTCCCTTTCACGACCAGACATACGCCATAATCTGTGGTGAGGGTCTCCACTGGCATACAGATGGCTTCCTGGTGATCCACTAGGATGGCTGCCTTCCCTCGCCGATCGATGAAAATTCTCATTCCTTCAGGCAGCACATCCATTCCGTCCCCGCCGAGATACGGCTCCTGCACCAGCGCGAACATAGACTCCGATCTCCTGAGTCGGACTCCGAGCTCGATGGTCGCAGCTCGGCCTCGGCCACAGTTCGCTTGGATGAAGCTAAACATTAGTGTCTAGCTTGCACCCTCGCCAGCAACGCCCCGTATATCGGGCAAACGCTCGAGAGCATGTAATGCCCCGAGGGTTGCCCTCTGTGGCGGCAGTTCCGGCAGTCCACCGGGTTTTGGCACTTTGCCGCAGTGTGGCCTTGTTGCCCGCACTGGCGACAGACACTATCCTTCTGCCGGCATTCGCTGACCTTGTGGTCGAAACCCACACATCTGTGGCAGGCGTATGTGCGGACCTGTGACCGGCATCGGAATGAGAACCACTTGATGTAGACACGACCTACATCAAGCTTCGCCATCGCCCGGTCGTCAACCTCCAGCGTCACATTTACTGTGGCGCCGTCAGCTACCGACCACGCCTTGGTCACCAGGTGCACTGACTTCTTAAACTGGGCCAGATTCATTTCGCTGTCGAAGTTGTTTTCGTGGAGCTCCTTCATAAACTCCTCAGGGCCGATAGCTGTGTCGACGTCATATACGACGACCTTCGGCTTCTCGGCCGCATTCCGTGCCACATTTAGGCCAACCTCGGCGAATCTTTTTGAAGCGACCACCTTCTGCAGCTCTCCCACCGAAGGAGTGCGAATGATCGCACCACCACCTCGACGGAGCTCACGGACCTCGTGTACTCTGACTCCGAGAGAGGGTGCAACCATCGTTCGCACCTTTTCCGCTATGTCTTTCCCCGATAGCGCAGGGTCGTCGCACTTCACCACCGCTGACCACGTCTCGCGGACCTTGGTAGTCCGCGGGGCAGCGATGGGTGCAACCTGCTGCATCTGGGGAGCATTGGCGGCCGTATTTTTCAACAGATTCAACGACGGCGGCGGCGTGGCGGCATAGCAAGCCGCGTCTCCAGCTCTCCGCACCGGAGCATTAGCGCCAACACCAGCTCATCGTAGCGGCTGATAGCATATGAGAGCTCTTCCGTGTCCACTTCTCCTAGTCTGCGGAAGCTGCTTCTCACCATGCGCTGTGTGGCCGACAGCTCTGCCATCATGGCTGCTTGCCCAGCACGGGCGGCAGCGGTGGCGGCAGTGGCAGTGGTGGCAACAATTTTAGCAGCAGTGAAAACGGCGGAGGCAGCAGTGTGGTCGGCAGCAGGGGCAGCAGTAGGATCAGCAGCGGTGGCAGCAGCGTGGGGGGGGCAGCATCAATGGCAGCGTTCTCCGTAGCCGCCCGGGCGTCCTCCAGCGACGAAAACGGCTCCTCCAGTACCCCAACGGTTCTGGCACTCCATTCGATGCCAGGGCAACCAATTCGCCTGCGTTGGCGCCGAGCTCTTAGATGCCAGATGGCTTCTGCGCCTGCCTCGTCTGGACTTCATCGAGGCACTACTTCCGCTCAAGGCACTCGCGCTGCTGTCGCTCTCCATCGGCATAAATACGATGGTGGCTCCACCTACCGTCGACGCCAGCAACCGTATGCTCGTTTACTCGCTGACAAAAGGTATTGCTCTGGAACTCGAGCTCCACCTATCGGTAGAGTCTGGTAGCACTAAAACTCTCCCTAGACACAAACCTTAGCAGTGACTCCCACCAATAAGCTTTGTGACAGCTGATCAAAAAGCTTACTCGAAAAACTTACTCGTAAGTTCGCCTTCAGCACGTGCTAAGTGGAAAATTCCCAACAATTAATTGTTAATTACTTCCAAACCGCTTGTTTATAACACACGAAAATTAGCACACGACTTTCGCGGAGCACTAATTCACCGATTTTATTACTTTCCAAACACGGAAAACCAAGTTCTTCGCAATCTGTACACGAGCGCAACGAAAACACGTCCGTCGTTAATCCATTCATGCGCGTCACTGATAGATAGGTAAAGACAGTAGGAATCTCGTTAATCCATTCATGCGCGTCACTAATTAGATGACGAGGCATTTGGCTATTTTTTTTTTTTTTGATCGCGGAGGTATGGAAATCTATCGAAAGATACTAGGTCTGTCAACACTTCAGTTTCCTAGCATGCACGATTCATTGCTCTATCTGAACCGAAGTTCCGCAACGCCTACGTACTAAAACCATCCTCATAGCCAATTTATATATTACCATTATTTGCGATGTTTATGCCTTTATTGATGTTATGCCAAGACAGCAAGCAAATGTTTTGAACCAAACGTTTTAGCTAAGTCCAATCTCGGGAAAACCCGCTCAGGTACATGAACTGTTTAAAACAACCGAGACTGCCTCTCATAACCTGGACGCTAATGATATGACTATCATATTTGCTGAGGAGACCCTTCGCTATCAATCTTTTAACGGATTGACCACTCCAGATCCCCCTCCAGTTCAGGGTGGCAGAATGGAATTCAATGTCACCTGCGGCTTCGAATCTGCGACGCAACTCAGTTCGTATGTCCGGTCTGTCGTATCTATTGATTTTGCGCTGGTGTGCATCATCCATAGAGTGTCCGTCTGTCACAATTTGTATGTCGATCACATCAATGTGATTTTGTCGTAGTGCCACCAGGTCTGGTTTATTAAGACCGGATTCGCACTGCAGACTTGGTTCAACAATGACTACGCAGCCTCTCTCCTCAAGTCCCCGCTTGATTCGATTTACTACGCAGTTGTGTCTAGCTATGCGCCTCCCATGCGATCGGTAACATTTTTGCATAATATGGTTTGTTGTTTCGGGAGCGTCACATCCTGCACGACACTGTCGTTCCAATTCGTGCCTTCCCCTTGTAGTACGAGACTTCGTGGGTAGGGCATTTATCCGCAGACGAATACCGTCTATATATTCCTTTCCTGTTAGTAAACGCGTGGGTTGATTAACCCACCCGTGTTGCGGGCCCCAATGGCCTGCTTCACGGAGTCCGCTACCATCAACTGAGAGGTACAATTTGTTCGCCCAATATTTTTCTATTGCCGGACGCGATAACAATTCATTTTGTTCTGCTAATAATCTATCTCGGGCCCGTTGTTTTTCTGCTTCGAGGAAAGAGCTGGCTACCTCGTTTTGCGTGAGGTGAGGCCATTTAATATTACTCAAACGTCTTAGCCTTAACATTGGAGCTACCCATCTAAGTGATGGAATTCCGAGACCTCCACTTTTTGGGGGTGCGTGAATGAATGCTATCGGTATATCCAGCGGAAGATTTAGCCATCTTCGCACATAGTATCGTATTAGTTTGTCAGTTTTTCGTAGGATGCCTATCGCCACACTCCCAAGGGCTAACTTGTGATAGAGCTGTGGGATAAGGACAGTCCTAAGGGCGAACATCCTCTGTTGTGGTTTGAGGGGGGCCTTTGTCAATCTTTGTAGCTTCGGACCAATGTCCTCGGCCGGATTGCATCGAACCCTCCCGGTTGCAGTGAAGTTGATGCCTAAGTACTTCCACTCGTCCGTTCGCTTCAATGATGGAATCTCCCTTGAGCCTACGTAAAAGCTCTGTGCCTCTAGCACGGTACACTTCTGTTTCGGCTGGCCCTTAATGCCAACGGTAAAACATTTGTCGGCATTAAGTTTGAGGCCGACGAGAGATAGAAAATCCAACGTTCTGTCCAACAATACTTGAAGTCCCATTCGAGTTTCAGCAAATAGTACCAAATCATCTGCAAACGCGGCCGCGTTAGTAATGGCATTTCCGACTCTGGCACCAATTTCGCTGGGTAGGTTTCTAAGTAACCTGTCCATTACCAAGTTAAATAGAATAGGAGACAAAGGGTCACCCTGCTTCACTCCTCTAGCAGGGACGAATTCCTCTGAACTCCAACCGTCCCCATTGAGACTGGTACCGCCACCCTCGTACGTATTCTGTACGTAGTCAACGAAGCCCTTTGGCGCACCATAAGCACGTAAGGTGTCATATATAGATGCATGCGATAAAGAATCGAATGCCTTGCTTACATCTAAATTTGCAATGTAGCAAGATCTAAAGTGCTTATGGCTATGCCTCAAGACTAAGTCAACTATCGTCGCGTTATCGGCACATCCGTCGGTAGGTAAGAAGCCCCGCTGGCGCGGGTCCCAATTGATTGATGAGTTCAACCGGGTTGCCAATATTGCATTTAGCTGTCTTACCAGGACTGAAGGCACCGATATTGGACGAAAGTCTTGCGGTCGCTTCGCCGTCACCGTCTTCGGGATGAAGACGGTTCTGGCCAGTCGGATAGAGTGTGGTAGATTGCCGCACCATAGAATTAGGTTCATTATTCGCAACATAATACCTGACGGCACCTCCCTGGCTGTTTTTGGAGTTATCCCGTCAGGCCCCGGAGAGGAAGATAATGAGATTCTTGATGCCCGAAGGTCGTGCTCTGTAATAGCAGACCAAACCCTCTCAAGCGAGTGATCCATTTGTATCACTTCTCTACTGCAAGAGCTTGGGCTAGGCTGAGTCATTACTTCTCTCCAGTAAGGAACCATTACTTCTTGGCTTGGCATTACCGACTCATCAGTTCCATTTAGCAAGGACTTGATGCATCTTCCTTTATGCTTATCCCAGTTACGCTGGACGACAGCATACTGCTGCCTTCTGCTTTCTCTCCTATTTCGAGGCCTCCGAGGAGGTCTCGTCAGAGTGTGACGTACACCCTGTGCCGGAAAAATTCCTAGGAGATATAGCGATAAGCATTGGAGAGTGGTTTCCTTTCCCTCGAGCTCTGCCCTGTCAATGATCGTTTGTAGCTCTTGGGCTCTCCATTTGGAATGGCATTCTACGGGGCTATACCCACGCAGTGTCCGCAAAATTTCCCTGTTCGACTGTTCGAAGGGTGTGATTGGAGTTGTTTCTGATGTTGTTACTTGGTGGTTTTGCTCACTTCTACTAGGGCGGCGCCTTATGGTTAGATTTGCAACTTCCGGGACGAGAGCTGATTGCCTTCTTATCTGCTCTATTTTCTCCTTATAATCGCCCCTTTGTCTTAGCTTTTTGATGGCTTCGACGCTGCGGTTTGCAAAATACACCGCTAGTTGCTTGTTTATGTGTTTATGTCCATTTGCTGTGAGCTCAACCTCCTTTCTCGCCATCATCCACTTCTCTTCCTCACTCCACCTTGCCTTTATATCGACACGTCGACGTTCTTCATCAAGTTCGTCTGGTGCCGAGATCGCATGTGAACACCGAGTCCTCTCTTGCTGTTAAAGGACCGGCCACATACTGTGCAGGGTACCCTAGATAGAGTAGCCGCTGCGTTTGGTTCATATTGGTCCTCCGGAAGATGTCCACGGAGGGTCGGGTCGTCATCAGATTGCGTAAATTGCTCCGAGGCTCGTTATTTCTATTTGTAGTTCCAATATGAATAAATTTCCTCTGGGGAACCAACCCATCGGAAAAGTTTTGCCGCTCAAATTAGCTGCTAAACAAGTTTAGCATTACCGGGGACCACCACGAGGAGGTTTTGAGTCGACTTGAGTAAAGGAGAGACTTGTGAGTTACAGAGTAAAATTCCCCTTCCGCACACCATATGATATGACTTACGAATTACAGAAAAATACTCCCCCTCTGCTCGCAATTACCCCTGATCCCCTTAAGAGAGTCATAGTTACTCCCGCCGTTGACCCGCGCTTACTTGAATTTCTTCACTTTGACATTCAGAGCACTGGGCAGAAATCACATTGTGTCAACACCCGCTAGGGCCATCACAATGCTTTGTTTTAATTAGACAGTCGGATTCCCCAAGTCCGTGCCAGTTCTGAATTGATTGTTAATTGATAATCGTTATAATTGATAAGAACTAATTGGTTTAACCCAAATAGTATTCTTAAAAATTTTAGCAAGAAAGTTCCACAATTGGCTACGTAACTAAACTATCCGGGGAACAAGTAACTAACATAAATGCTAGAAACTCTATTTACCCAGAACGAGCACATAAACCATGTTATTGTTTCCCAATCAAGCCCGACTATCTCAATCTTCAGAGCCAATCCTTATCCCGAAGTTACGGATCTAATTTGCCGACTTCCCTTACCTACATTATTCTATCGACTAGAGACTCTTCACCTTGGAGACCAGCTGCGGATATTGGTACGGCCTGTTGAGAAGTTTGCGTGTCCCCACCATAAATTTTCAAGGTCCGAGGAGAAAATATCGACACAACAGTATATGTCATGCTCTTCTAGCCCATCTACCATATCTCTCTGCGAAAGACTTCCATGGTAGTACGGCTATAAAACAGAAAAGAAAACTCTTCCGATATCTCTCGACGGCTTCTTTATGGTCGTTCCTGTTGCCAGGATGAGCACGAGGCCCATATTTAATAACAAACGGATACTCAACAGGTTACGGAATTGGAACCGTATTCCCTTTCGTTCAAAATTATTCAAGTGTATTATATTCGCTTTGTTTATATAGTTAGGCATTTTTGTTTTACTTGAAAATTTTCGGCTTTCGCCTTGAACTTAGGACCGACTAACTCGTGATCAACCACTGTTCACACGAAACCCTTCTCCACTTCAGTCCTCCAAGGTCTCATTCGATTATTTGCTACTACCACCAAGATCTGTACCAATGGCAGCTCCATGCAGGCTTACGCCAAACACTTCTACGCATACCATTGTACCTTCCTACTCACTAAAGTTTCAAAATTTATATCACAAGTAATATAAATCATCTACTTTAGCGGTAATGTATAGGTATACAACTTAAGCGCCATCCATTTTAAGGCTAGTTGCTTCGGCAGGTGAGTTGTTACACACTCCTTAGCGGATTTCGACTTCCATGATCACCGTCCTGCTGTTTTAAGCAACCAACGCCTTTCATGGTATCTGCATGAGTTGTTAATTTGGGCACCGTAACATTACGTTTGGTTCATCCCACAGCGCCAGTTCTGCTTACCAAAAGTGGCCCACTGGGCACATTATATCATAACCTTGAACTTCATATCAAGAAAGTTAAGGTTCTTACCCATTTAAAGTTTGAGAATAGGTTAAGATCGTTTCGACCCTAAGGCCTCTAATCATTCGCTTTACCAGATAAGATTATTTTATATAATATTAAAATGCACCAGCTATCCTGAGGGAAACTTCGGAAGGAACCAGCTACTAGATGGTTCGATTGGTCTTTCGCCCCTATACTCAATTCTGACAATCGATTTGCACGTCAGAACTGTTTCGGTCTTCCATCAGGGTTTCCCCTGACTTCAACCTGATCAAGTATAGTTCACCATCTTTCGGGTCACAGCATATATGCTCAAGGTACGTTCCAGTTAGAGGCATAAATAATATAAATATACATTATACATAACTATATAGAACGCCCCGGGATTGTGTTAATTAGCTATAAATAGCTAAAAAACTAATCCCATTATTAGTCAAGTTAATTACGCTATTAGGTTTACATCCCAATAACTTGCACATATGTTAGACTCCTTGGTCCGTGTTTCAAGACGGGTCCCGAAGGTATCCTGAATCTTTCGCATTGTTAATCATACAAGAGCATATAATAAACACAAAAATCAATGATAATTATGCCATTATATAATTCCGAAAAATTAACGCTCTGTAATAATATAAATCTATCAGCACTTTATCAAATTAATAACATTTATTCTGTGTTAAAATGCAAGCAATTTAATTGGAATAAACTATAAGTTATATTTTATGATAAATTTGGGATATGCTAATAGATTACAATGTCCTTATATGGAAAAAATGCACATTATTCTTAATAATATTATTTAAATATTACAATTTTAATGATGAATTTTCCATAACGGATATTCAGGTTCATCGGGCTTAACCTCTAAGCAGTTTCACGTACTGTTTAACTCTCTATTCAGAGTTCTTTTCAACTTTCCCTCACGGTACTTGTTTACTATCGGTCTCATGGTTATATTTAGTTTTAGATGGAGTTTACCACCCACTTAGTGCTGCACTATCAAGCAACACGACTCTTTGGAAACATCATCTAGCAATCATTAACGTTATACGGGCCTGGCACCCTCTATGGGTAAATGGCCTCATTTAAGAAGGACTTAAATCATTAATTTCTCATACTAGAATATTGACGCTCCATACACTGCATCTCACATTTGCCATATAGACAAAGTGACTTAGTGCTGAACTGTTTCTTTTCGCTCGCCGCTACTAAGAAAATCCTTGTTAGTTTCTTTTCCTCCCCTAATTAATATGCTTAAATTCAGGGGTAGTCCCATATGAGTTGAGGTTGTATATATAACTATATTTTGCCATAAATTCTTTATATATAAATGATAAAACAATCAATTAAATTCGTTATAAATAGTTCCAATAGTTCTTGTAAGCAAAGTCATTTTTATCCATTTAACGAACCAACGAAGAATAATAACAAAACCAAGATTTTTCTTTTTCCGAATCATTAATAAGAGACAATTCTAGATGAAAAATATTTCAATTTTTTATGCTAGACATTTCTCAGTATTATTTGATTGAAAAAGAAAATATTTCTCTTCGTTTTCACATTCAAATGTGAGATAATGTTTTTCATTTCTTTTTTAATATTATGAATAAAATCATTATTTAATCCAATAATATACCATATGCTTATAAAAAATTTATAAACAACTTAATTAGCATAGTCTTACAACCCTCAACCATATGTAGTCCAAGCAGCACTATAAAATTAATTAAAGTACATAACAGCATGGACTGCGATATGCGTTCAAAATGTCGATGTTCATGTGTCCTGCAGTTCACACGATGACGCACAGTTTGCTGCGTTCTTCATCGACCCATGAGCCGAGTGATCCACCGCTTAGAGTTTTATAATTCAATTTTATATAATGTCAATATTGTTTTTATTGAAAGAAATTAAAAATACACCATTTTACTGGCATATATCAATTCCTTCAATAAATTTATTTTTATACCTAAAATAAATGTTGCGAAATGTCTTAGTTTCATATAAGCATTATGTATCATAATAATCTGGTTATGGTTTGCTATTTTGGGTGACACATACTGCAAAATTTATATAAAACATTAACCTGATGGATGACAGGTACAAACATTGTATATTTTAGGTTGTTGCATTAGCCAACGTATGCTCATAACATAGATGAACAATACATATTCGCAACGCGTGTATATTATGGTCCATATACACACACACTTATTTTGATTACCACACATTCAAAATTATTTTTATTTTAATTCGACTTCTACTTTCGAATTTAGTTTAGTTTCTTCGATTTCCATTTTCGAGAATTTGTTTTTATAGGAAACGCCGTTGTTGTAGTAAGTACTGCCACAAATACGCACAGCAACATTAATAATGTTAAAGTCTTTTTATGAGGTTGCCAAGCCCCACATATAAAATAAAAGCCATCTTCATTTTATTTTGACTTTAACTTTTGATTCCGTGGAATCATTTTGTAATATTTTATTTTGGTAAATTGTATTTATTTGTATTATAACAAATATTTATTAACGATAAGGATATTATACAATAATGATCCTTCCGCAGGTTCACCTACGGAAACCTTGTTACGACTTTTACTTCCTCTAAATAATCAAGTTCGGTCAACTTTTGCGAAACAACCGTAACACGCAAGGCGTCACAGTGATCACGTCCGGAGACCTCACTAAATAATTCAATCGGTAGTAGCGACGGGCGGTGTGTACAAAGGGCAGGGACGTAATCAATGCGAGTTAATGACTCACACTTACTGGGAATTCCAAGTTCATGTGAACAGTTTCAGTTCACAATCCCAAGCATGAAAGTGGTTCAGCGGTTTACCCGACCTCTCGGTCTAGGAAATACACGTTGATACTTTCATTGTAGCGCGCGTGCAGCCCAGGACATCTAAGGGCATCACAGACCTGTTATTGCTCAATCTCATTATTGCTAGACGCAATTTGTCCATTTAAGAAGCTAGTGTCCTTATAATGGGACAAACCAACAGGTACGGCTCCACTTACATAAACACATTCAAACACAATAAACATTTTACTGCCACCATGAATGAAGGCTACATAAGCTTCAGCACCATAATCCTGAAGATATCTATTTAATATATTTGAGTCTCGTTCGTTATCGGAATTAACCAGACAAATCACTCCACGAACTAAGAACGGCCATGCACCACCACCCATAGATTCGAGAAAGAGCTATCAATCTGTCTTACACACTTATGTTCGGACCTGGTAAGTTTTCCCGTGTTGAGTCAAATTAAGCCGCAGGCTCCACTCCTGGTGGTGCCCTTCCGTCAATTCCTTTAAGTTTCAGCTTTGCAACCATACTTCCCCCGGAGCCCAAAAGCTTTGGTTTCCCGGGAAGCGACTGAGAGAGCCATAAAAGTAGCTACACCCAATTGCTAGCTGGCATCGTTTATGGTTAGAACTAGGGCGGTATCTGATCGCCTTCGAACCTCTAACTTTCGTTCTTGATTAATGAAAACATCTTTGGCAAATGCTTTCGCTTAAGTTAGTCTTACGACGGTCCAAGAATTTCACCTCTCGCGTCGTAATACTAATGCCCCCAAACTGCTTCTATTAATCATTACCTCTTGATCTGAAAACCAATGAAAGCAGAACAGAGGTCTTATTTCATTATCCCATGCACAGAATATTCAGGCATTTGAAGCCTGCTTTAAGCACTCTAATTTGTTCAAAGTAATAGTACCGGCCCACAATAACACTCGTTTAAGAGCACTAGTGCAGGTTTTTAAATAGGAGGAACATATGAAAAAATACAAGTATTTAATCACATATAAGAACTCCACCGGTAATACGCTTACATACATAAAGGTATAGTACTAACCACAATTGTAAGTTGTACTACCCGTATGAAGCACAAGTTCAACTACGAACGTTTTAACCGCAACAACTTTAATATACGCTATTGGAGCTGGAATTACCGCGGCTGCTGGCACCAGACTTGCCCTCCAATTGGTCCTTGTTAAAGGATTTAAAGTGTACTCATTCCAATTACAGGGCCTCGATATGAGTCCTGTATTGTTATTTTTCGTCACTACCTCCCCGAGCTGGGAGTGGGTAATTTACGCGCCTGCTGCCTTCCTTAGATGTGGTAGCCGTTTCTCAGGCTCCCTCTCCGGAATCGAACCCTGATTCCCCGTTACCCGTTGCAACCATGGTAGTCCTAGATACTACCATCAAAAGTTGATAGGGCAGACATTTGAAAGATCTGTCGTCGGTACAAGACCATACGATCTGCATGTTATCTAGAGTTCAACCAATATAACGATCTTGCGATCGCTTGGTTTTAGCCTAATAAAAGCACATGTCCCATAAGGTTCATGTTTTAATTGCATGTATTAGCTCTAGAATTACCACAGTTATCCAAGTAACTGTTAACGATCTAAGGAACCATAACTGATATAATGAGCCTTTTGCGGTTTCACTTTTAATTCGTGTGTACTTAGACATGCATGGCTTAATCTTTGAGACAAGCATATAACTACTGGCAGGATCAACCAGAATAATGTTTTTCCTTCATATTCCATTCATATTTTTGAATCGAAATAAGCAATATAATAGATATATAGATTTTCACTTTATATAATTCCATGATTTTTATTATATTGAATAAAATTCAATATTTCGCCTTTGGGTAAAATTTTAAATATATAAATATAAGTAAAAAATCTATTCGATTACGGCCATTTTTATATAGCATTCGTAATCCATATTTTCATTTTTAATTTATACTTGTTTTACCAATATAACAAGAATTTCATATAATTATTGTAATATATATGTTTCTATAATTTTATCTTTTTATATATACATATTTCATTATAAAATATCATTTTATTTCCAACATACATAATTATTGTATCCACACATGTACAATTTTTGTTTAACCAATATAAATATTAAGTTAAATCATTTGCATTTTGAAGATAAATTTAAAATTTATCTCTTTTCATATATCTCTCTGGTAATATATAACATAAAACCAAGCGCATATGATAATATTTCCACATTTAATATATAATTTTATATTTCTTTCATAAGAATCCATATTTGTATTATACCGTAACGATATAATAATCCAACTATACGGCAGGTAATAAATTAATATTGCCTGCCTCCAAAAATTAACGATAATATATGGAAACGATTTGTTATTCTATATATAATAGAAACTTGACTTTTGTTTCAACGATATTATCTAAAAAGCGTATATTCCTATTATCCGCGGAGCCAAGTCCCGTGTTCTATAGAACTGAGAAACAAATTTGTACGGATAATAATATACTTTATTTTATGTAACCAATATAAACATAATCCGAAATAAATATTTCGAATAATGCGGGAGGTCGGCAACCACTGCCTACCTATAGTAGTTTTTGAACCCGCTGTCCTCAAAGCGGGTATTTTCAATTCCGTTTGCCACCCAACATACGGTCTATTCTCTTATATATTAAGAGATTATAGGAACATTTCATTTTTTTCCATTATTCATATATAATATGATTATTTTTTTTTTTATACATATAATAAATATTAATTTTTATATGTTTATTATTTAATTTACTCATATAATTGCCAAATTCATATGAATACATAAGTTTTGAACAATATGAGAGGTCGGCAACCACTGCCTACCTATAGTAGTTTTTGAACCCTCTGTCGTAATTCCGGTCGTTTACACTACTATACCCTCTCACTATAATGGCTTTTCTCTATAATACTAAGAGAATATGGGAATATCTCAGCATTTTTTCCCATATACATATAATAATTAACCATTTTCATATGTATATTATTTAATTTAATCATATAATTGCCAAAATCATATGAATACATAAGTTTTGAACAATATGAGAGGTCGGCAACCACTGCCTACCTATAGTAGTTTTTGAACCCTCTGTCGTAATTCCGGTCGTTTACACTACTATACCCTCTCACTATAATGGATTTTCTCTATAATACTAAGAGAATGTGGGAATATTCAGCATTTTTTCCCTTATACATATAATAATTAATCATTTTCATATGTATATTATTTAATTTACTCATACAATTGCCAAAATCATATGATACATAAGTTTTGAACAATATGAGAGGTCGGCAACCACTGCCTACCTATAGTAGTTTTTGAACCCTCTGTCGTAATTCCGGTCGTTTACACTACTATACCCTCTCACTTAAATGGCTTTTCTCTATAATACTAAGAGAATATGGGAATATCTCAGCATTTTTCCCATATACATATAATAATTAACCATTTTCATATGTATATTATTTAATTTAATCATATAATTGCCAAAATCATATGAATACATAAGTTTTGAACAATATGAGAGGTCGGCAACCACTGCCTACCTATAGTAGTTTTTGAACCCTCTGTCGTAATTCCGGTCGTTTACACTACTATACCCTCTCACTATAATGGATTTTCTCTATAATACTAAGAGAATGTGGGAATATTTCAGCATTTTTTCCCTTATACATATAATAATTAATCATTTTCATATGTATATTATTTAATTTACTCATACAATTGCCAAAATCATATGAATACATAAGTTTTGAACAATATGAGAGGTCGGCAACCACTGCCTACCTATAGTAGTTTTTGAACCCTCTGTCGTAATTCCGGTGGTTTACACTACTATACCCTCTCACTTAAATGGCTTTTCTCTATAATACTAAGAGAATATGGGAATATCTCTGCATTTTTCCCTATACATATAATAATTAATCATTTTCGTATGTATATTATTTAATTTACTCATACAATTGCCAAATCATATGAATACATAAGTTTTGAACAATATGAGAGGTCGGCAACCACTGCCTACCTATAGTAGTTTTTGAACCCTCTGTCGTAATTCCGGTCGTTTACACTACTATACCCTCTCACTTAAATGGCTTTTCTCTATAATACTAAGAGAATATGGGAATATCTCTGCATTTTTCCCATATACATATAATAATTAACCATTTTCATATGTATATTATTTAATTTAATCATATAATTGCCAAAATCATATGAATACATAAGTTTTTGAACAATATGAGAGGTCGGCAACCACTGCCTACCTATAGTAGTTTTTGAACCCTCTGTCGTAATTCCGGTCGTTTACACTACTATACCCTCTCACTATAATGGATTTCTCTATAATACTAAGAGAATGTGGGAATATTTCAGCATTTTTTCCCTTATACATATAATAATTAATCATTTTCATATGTATATTATTTAATTTACTCATACAATTGCCAAAATCATATGAATACATAAGTTTTGAACAATATGAGAGGTCGGCAACCACTGCCTACCTATAGTAGTTTTTGAACCCTCTGTCGTAATTCCGGTCGTTTACACTACTATACCCTCTCACTTAAATGGCTTTTCTCTATAATACTAAGAGAATATGGGAATATCTTAGCATTTTTCCCATATACATATAATAATTAACCATTTTCATATGTATATTTTTAATTTACTCATATAATTGCCAAAATCATATAAATACATAAGTTTGAACAATATCAGAGGTCGGCAACGGTCTTTCCTCTATAATACTAAGATAATATGGGAATATTTCATCATTTTTTCCCTTATACATATAATAATTAATCATTTTCATATGTATATTATTTAATTTACTCGTATAATGTCAAAATCCTATGAACACATAAGAGAATACAATATGAGAGGTCGGCGCAACCATAATATAGTAGTTGATGACGAGTGTTTGGCAACTGACACAATCCATTTAAAGTCTTTATATTAATTATATGAAAGGGACAATATCATATGCGTCACTAAATTGATGACGAGGTGTTTGGCACTTGAACAATTCTTTAAAGTCTTTATATTCAAAAATTATATGATAGGGACAATATCATATGCGTCACTAAATTGATGACGAGGTGTTGGCAACTTGACACAATTCATTAGAGTCTTTATATTAATTATATGATAGGACAATATCATATGCGTCACTAAATTGATGACGAGGTGTTTGGCAACTTGATACAATTCTTTAAAGTCTTTATATCAAAAATTATATATAATAAGGACAATATCATATGCGTCACTAAATTGATGACGAGGTGTTTGGCAACTTGACACAATCCATTAAAGTCTTTATATTAATTATATGATAGGGACAATATCATATGCGTCACTAAATTGATGACGGGTGTTTGGCAACTTGATACAATTCTTTAAAGTCTATATATCAAAAATTATATGATAGGGACATATCATATGCGTCACTAAATTGATGACGAGTGTTTGGCAACTTACACAATTCATTAAAGTCTGATATATTAATTATATGATAGGGACAATATCATATGCGTCACTAAATTGATGACGAGGTGTTTGGCAACTTGATACAATTCTTTAAAGTCTTTATATCAAAAATTATATGATAAGGACAATATCATATGCGTCACTAAATTGATGACGAGGTGTTTGGCAACTTGACACAATCCATTAAGTCTTTATATTAATTATATGATAGGGACAATATCATATGCGTCACTAAATTGATGACGAGGTGTTTGGCAACTTGATACAATTCTTTAAAGTCTTTATATCAAAAATTATATGATAAGGACAATATCATATGCGTCACTAAATTGATGACGAGGTGTTGGCAACTTGACACAATTCATTAAAGTCTTTAATTAATTATATGATAGGGACAATATCATATGCGTCACTAAATTGATGACGAGGTGTTTGGCAACTTGACACAATCCATTAAAGTCTTTATATATTAATTTATGATTAGGGACAATATCATATGCGTCACTAAATTGATGACGAGGTGTTTGGCAACTTGATTCAAATTCTTTAAAGTCTTTATATCAAAAATTATATGATAGGACAATATCATATGCGTCACTAAATTGATGACAGGTGTTGGCCAACTTGACACAATTCATTAAAGTCTGTATATTAATTATATGATAGGGACATATCATATGCGTCACTAAATTGATACGAGGTGTTTGGCAACTTGATACAATTCTTTAAAGTCTTTATATCAAAAATTATATGATAGGACAATATCATAGCCGTCACTAAATTGATGACGAGGTTTTGGCAACTTGACACAATTCATTAAAGTCTTTATATTAATTATATGATAGGGGACAATATCATATGCGTCACTAAATTGACGAGACGGTGTTGGCAACTTGACACAATCCATTTAAAGTCTTTATATTAATTATATGATAGGGACAATATCATATGCGTCACTAAATTGATGACGAGGTTTGGCTACAGGAAAAAATCATTTATTTATCGAATCATCAAGCAAAGGATAAGCTTCAGTGGATCGCAGTATGCAGCTGCTCAACCACTTACAACACCTTGCCTGTTACAAAAGTCGTTTACAATGATTCTAGGCTTTTGTCATTGTATTAAAATAATGCTTTTATATGTAACTATGCCGGCATCAGGTGATCGAAGATCCTCCTAATTTACTATGTTACAAATTACATTGGCATCACATCCATTGTCGTTTAAAAATAAATTATAAACTTTAAATGGTTTAGAAGCCATACAATGCAAATTGCCCCTATTATCATTGCAGTCCAGCACGGATACGACCTTAGAGGCGTTCAGCATAATCCAACGGACGTAGCGTCATACCACTGTTCGCTCGAACAAGTATTGTGCCATTGGCTCCGTTACCTGCGCGTTCCTCTCGTACTACGCAGGAATGCTGTCGCAAACAACGTTTTGTCATTAGTAGGTAAAACTAACCGTCTCACGACGCGTCTAAACCCAGCTCACGTTCCCTTGCATGGGGAACAATCCAACGTTGGTGAATTTTGCTTCACCAATGATAGGAAGAGCCGACATCGAAGGATCAAAAAGCGACGTCGCTATGAACGCTTGGGCCGCCACAAGCCAGTTACCCTATGGTAACTTTTCTGACACCTCTTGTTAAAAACTCTTTAA
>NW_022611167.1:0-17500 GCF_004382195.2 Drosophila sechellia
TGAACTTCATATCAAAGAAAGTTAAGGTTCTTACCCATTTAAAGTTTGAGAATAGGTTAAGATCGTTTCGACACCTAAAGGCCTCTAATCATTCCTTTACCAGATAAGATTATTTTATATAATATTAAATGCACCAGCTATCCGAGGGAAACTTGGAAGGAACCAGCTACTAGATGGTTCGATTGGTCTTTCGCCCCACTCAATTCTGACAATCGATTTGCACGTCAGAACTGTTTCGGTCTTCCATCAGGGTTTCCCCTGACTTCAACCTGATCAAGTATAAGTTCACCATCTTTCGGGTCACAGCATATATGCTCAAGGTACGTTCCAGTTAGAGGCATAAATAATATAAATATACATTATACATAACTATATAGAACGCCCCGGGATTGTGTTAATTCTTATAGATATAAATAGCTAAAAACTAATCCATTATTAGTCAAGTTAATTACGCTATTAGGTTTACATCCCAATAACTTGCACATATGTTAGACTCCTTGGTCCGTGTTTCAAGACGGGTCCCGAAGGTATCCTGAATCTTTCGCATTGTTAATCATACAAAGCATATAATAAACACAAAATCAATGATAATTATGCATTATATAATTCCGAAAAATTAACGCTCTGTAATAATATAAATCTATCAGCACTTTATCAAATTAATAACATTTATTCTGTGTTAAATGCAAGCAATTTAATTGGAATAAACTATAAGTTATATTTTATGATAAATTTGGGATATGCCTAATAGATTACAATGTCCTTATATGGAAAAAATGCACATTATTCTTAATAATATTATTTAAATATTACAATTTTAATGATGATTTCCATAACGGATATTCAGTCATCGGGCTTAACCTCTAAGCAGTTTCACGTACTGTTTAACTCTCTATTCAGAGTTCTTTTCAACTTTCCCTCACGGTACTTGTTACTATCGGTCTCATGGTTATATTTAGTTTTAGATGGAGTTTACCACCCACTTAGTGCTGCACTATCAAGCAACACGACTCTTTGGAAACATCATCTAGCAATCATTAACGTTATACGGGCCTGGCACCCTCTATGGGTAAATGGCCTCATTTAGAAGGACTTAAATCATTAATTTCTCATACTAGAATATTGACGCTCCATACACTGCATCTCACATTTGCCATATAGACAAAGTGACTTAGTGCTGAACTGTTTTCTTTCGCTCGCCGCTACTAAGAAAATCCTTGTTAGTTTCTTTTCCTCCCTAATTAATATGCTTAAATTCAGGGGGTAGTCCCATATGAGTTGAGGTTGTATATATAACTATATTTTGCCATAAATTCTTTATATATAAATGATAAAACAATCAATTAAATTCGTTATAAATAGTTCCAATAGTTCTTGTAAGCAAAGTCATTTTTATCCATTTAACGAACCAACGAAGAATAATAACAAAACCAAGATTTTTCTTTTTCCGAATCATTAATAAGAGACAATTCTAGATGAAAAATATTTCAATTTTTTATGCTAGACATTTCTCAGTATTATTTGATTGAAAAAGAAATATTTCTCTTCGTTTTTCACATTCAAATGTGAGATAATGTTTTTCATTTCTTTTTTAATATTATGAATAAAATCATTATTTAATCCAATAATATACCATATGCTTATAAAAAATTTATAAACAACTTAATTAGCATAGTCTTACAACCCTCAACCATATGTAGTCCAAGCAGCACTATAAATTAATTAAAGTACATAACAGCATGGACTGCGATATGCGTTCAAAATGTCGATGTTCATGTGTCCTGCAGTTCACACGATGACGCACAGTTTGCTGCGTTCTTCATCGACCCATGAGCCGAGTGATCCACCGCTTAGAGTTTTATAATTCAATTTTATATAATGTCAATATTGTTTTTATTGAAAGAAATTAAAAATACACCATTTTACTGGCATATATCAATTCCTTCAATAAATTTATTTTTATACCTAAAATAAATGTTGCGAAATGTCTTAGTTTCATATAAGCATTATGTATCATAATAATCTGGTTATGGTTTGCTATTTTGGGTGACACATACTGCAAAATTTATATAAAACATTAACCTGATGGATGACAGGTACAAACATTGTATATTTTAGGTTGTTGCATTAGCCAACGTATGCTCATAACATAGATGAACAATACATATTCGCAACGCGTGTATATTATGGTCCATATACACACACACTTATTTTGATTACCACACATTCAAAATTATTTTTATTTTAATTCGACTTCTACTTTCGAATTTAGTTTAGTTTCTTCGATTTCCATTTTCGAGAATTTGTTTTTATAGGAAACGCCGTTGTTGTAGTAAGTACTGCACAAATACGCACAGCAACATTAATAATGTTAAAGTCTTTTTATGAGGTTGCCAAGCCCCACATATAAAATAAAAGCCATCTTCATTTTATTTTGACTTTAATTTTTGATTCCGTGGAATCATTTTGTAATATTTTTATTTTGGTAAATTGTATTTATTTGTATTATAACAAATATTTATTAACGATAAGGATATTATACAATAATGATCCTTCCGCAGGTTCACCTACGGAAACCTTGTTACGACTTTTACTTCCTCTAAATAATCAAGTTCGGTCAACTTTTGCGAAACAACCGTAACACGCAAGGCGTCACAGTGATCACGTCCGGAGACCTCACTAAATAATTCAATCGGTAGTAGCGACGGGCGGTGTGTACAAAGGGCAGGGACGTAATCAATGCGAGTTAATGACTCACACTTACTGGGAATTCCAAGTTCATGTGAACAGTTTCAGTTCACAATCCCAAGCATGAAAGTGGTTCAGCGGTTTACCCGGACCTCTCGGTCTAGGAAATACACGTTGATACTTTCATTGTAGCGCGCGTGCAGCCCAGGACATCTAAGGGCATCACAGACCTGTTATTGCTCAATCTCATTATTGCTAGACGCAATTTGTCCATTTAAGAAGCTAGTGTCCTTATAATGGGACAAACCAACAGGTACGGCTCCACTTACATAAACACATTCAAACACAATAAACATTTTACTGCCACCATGAATGAAGGCTACATAAGCTTCAGCACCATAATCCTGAAGATATCTATTTAATATATTTGAGTCTCGTTCGTTATCGGAATTAACCAGACAAATCACTCCACGAACTAAGAACGGCCATGCACCACCACCCATAGATTCGAGAAAGAGCTATCAATCTGTCTTACACACTTATGTTCGGACCTGGTAAGTTTTCCCGTGTTGAGTCAAATTAAGCCGCAGGCTCCACTCCTGGTGGTGCCCTTCCGTCAATTCCTTTAAGTTTCAGCTTTGCAACCATACTTCCCCCGGAGCCCAAAAGCTTTGGTTTCCCGGGAAGCGACTGAGAGAGCCATAAAAGTAGCTACACCCAATTGCTAGCTGGCATCGTTTATGGTTAGAACTAGGGCGGTATCTGATCGCCTTCGAACCTCTAACTTTCGTTCTTGATTAATGAAAACATCTTTGGCAAATGCTTTCGCTTAAGTTAGTCTTACGACGGTCCAAGAATTTCACCTCTCGCGTCGTAATACTAATGCCCCCAAACTGCTTCTATTAATCATTACCTCTTGATCTGAAAACCAATGAAAGCAGAACAGAGGTCTTATTTCATTATCCCATGCACAGAATATTCAGGCATTTGAAGCCTGCTTTAAGCACTCTAATTTGTTCAAAGTAATAGTACCGGCCCACAATAACACTCGTTTAAGAGCACTAGTGCAGGTTTTTAAATAGGAGGAACATATGAAAAAATACAAGTATTTAATCACATATAAGAACTCCACCGGTAATACGCTTACATACATAAAGGTATAGTACTAACCACAATTGTAAGTTGTACTACCCGTATGAAGCACAAGTTCAACTACGAACGTTTTAACCGCAACAACTTTAATATACGCTATTGGAGCTGGAATTACCGCGGCTGCTGGCACCAGACTTGCCCTCCAATTGGTCCTTGTTAAAGGATTTAAAGTGTACTCATTCCAATTACAGGGCCTCGGATATGAGTCCTGTATTGTTATTTTTCGTCACTACCTCCCCGAGCTGGGAGTGGGTAATTTACGCGCCTGCTGCCTTCCTTAGATGTGGTAGCCGTTTCTCAGGCTCCCTCTCCGGAATCGAACCCTGATTCCCCGTTACCCGTTGCAACCATGGTAGTCCTAGATACTACCATCAAAAGTTGATAGGGCAGACATTTGAAAGATCTGTCGTCGGTACAAGACCATACGATCTGCATGTTATCTAGAGTTCAACCAATATAACGATCTTGCGATCGCTTGGTTTTAGCCTAATAAAAGCACATGTCCCATAAGGTTCATGTTTTAATTGCATGTATTAGCTCTAGAATTACCACAGTTATCCAAGTAACTGTTAACGATCTAAGGAACCATAACTGATATAATGAGCCTTTTGCGGTTTCACTTTTAATTCGTGTGTACTTAGACATGCATGGCTTAATCTTTGAGACAAGCATATAACTACTGGCAGGATCAACCAGAATAATGTTTTTCCTTCATATTCCATTCATATTTTTTGAATCGAAATAAGCAATATAATAGATATATAGATTTTTCACTTTATATAATTCCATGATTTTTATTATATTGAATAAAATTCAATATTTCGCCTTTGGGTAAAATTTTAAATATATAAATATAAGTAAAAAATCTATTCGATTACGGCCATTTTTATATAGCATTCGTAATCCATATTTTCATTTTTAATTTATACTTGTTTTACCAATATAACAAGAATTTCATATAATTATTGTAATATATATGTTTCTATAATTTTATCTTTTTATATATACATATTTCATTATAAAATATCATTTTATTTCCAACATACATAATTATTGTATCCACACATGTACAATTTTTGTTTAACCAATATAAATATTAAGTTAAATCATTTGCATTTTGAAGATAAATTTAAAATTTATCTCTTTTCATATATCTCTCTGGTAATATATAACATAAAACCAAGCGCATATGATAATATTTCCACATTTAATATATAATTTTATATTTCTTTCATAAGAATCCATATTTGTATTATACCGTAACGATATAATAATCCAACTATACGGCAGGTAATAAATTAATATTTGCCTGCCTCCAAAAATTAACGATAATATATGGAAACGATTTGTTATTCTATATATAATAGAAACTTGACTTTTGTTTCAACGATATTATCTAAAAAGCGTATATTCCTATTATCCGCGGAGCCAAGTCCCGTGTTCTATAGAACTGAGAAACAAATTTGTACGGATAATAATATACTTTATTTTATGTAACCAATATAAACATAATCCGAAATAAATATTTCGAATAATGCGGGAGGTCGGCAACCACTGCCTACCTATAGTAGTTTTTGAACCCGCTGTCCTCAAAGCGGGTATTTTCAATTCCGTTTGCCACCCAACATACGGTCTATTCTCTTATATATTAAGAGATTATAGGAACATTTCATTTTTTTTCCATTATTCATATATAATATGATTATTTTTTTTTTTATACATATAATAAATATTAATTTTTATATGTTTATTATTTAATTTACTCATATAATTGCCAAATTCATATGAATACATAAGTTTTGAACAATATGAGAGGTCGGCAACCACTGCCTACCTATAGTAGTTTTTGAACCCTCTGTCGTAATTCCGGTCGTTTACACTACTATACCCTCTCACTATAATGGCTTTTCTCTATAATACTAAGAGAATATGGGAATATCTCAGCATTTTTTCCCATATACATATAATAATTAACCATTTTCATATGTATATTATTTAATTTAATCATATAATTGCCAAAATCATATGAATACATAAGTTTTGAACAATATGAGAGGTCGGCAACCACTGCCTACCTATAGTAGTTTTTGAACCCTCTGTCGTAATTCCGGTGGTTTACACTACTATACCCTCTCACTTAAATGGCTTTTCTCTATAATACTAAGAGAATATGGGAATATCTCTGCATTTTTTCCCATATACATATAATAATTAATCATTTTCGTATGTATATTATTTAATTTACTCATACAATTGCCAAAATCATATGAATACATAAGTTTTGAACAATATGAGAGGTCGGCAACCACTGCCTACCTATAGTAGTTTTTGAACCCTCTGTCGTAATTCCGGTCGTTTACACTACTATACCCTCTCACTTAAATGGCTTTTCTCTATAATACTAAGAGAATATGGGAATATCTCTGCATTTTTTCCCATATACATATAATAATTAACCATTTTCATATGTATATTATTTAATTTAATCATATAATTGCCAAAATCATATGAATACATAAGTTTTGAACAATATGAGAGGTCGGCAACCACTGCCTACCTATAGTAGTTTTTGAACCCTCTGTCGTAATTCCGGTCGTTTACACTACTATACCCTCTCACTATAATGGATTTTCTCTATAATACTAAGAGAATGTGGGAATATTTCAGCATTTTTTCCCTTATACATATAATAATTAATCATTTTCATATGTATATTATTTAATTTACTCATATAATTGCCAAATTCATATGAATACATAAGTTTTGAACAATATGAGAGGTCGGCAACCACTGCCTACCTATAGTAGTTTTTGAACCCTCTGTCGTAATTCCGGTCGTTTACACTACTATACCCTCTCACTATAATGGATTTTCTCTATAATACTAAGAGAATGTGGGAATATTTCAGCATTTTTTCCCTTATACATATAATAATTAATCATTTTCATATGTATATTATTTAATTTACTCATACAATTGCCAAAATCATATGAATACATAAGTTTTGAACAATATGAGAGGTCGGCAACCACTGCCTACCTATAGTAGTTTTTGAACCCTCTGTCGTAATTCCGGTCGTTTACACTACTATACCCTCTCACTTAAATGGCTTTTCTCTATAATACTAAGAGAATATGGGAATATCTTAGCATTTTTTCCCATATACATATAATAATTAACCATTTTCATATGTATATTTTTTAATTTACTCATATAATTGCCAAAATCATATAAATACATAAGTTTGAACAATATCAGAGGTCGGCAACGGTCTTTCCTCTATAATACTAAGATAATATGGGAATATTTCATCATTTTTTCCCTTATACATATAATAATTAATCATTTTCATATGTATATTATTTAATTTACTCGTATAATTGTCAAAATCCTATGAACACATAAGAGAATACAATATGAGAGGTCGGCGCAACCATAATATAGTAGTTGATGACGAGGTGTTTGGCAACTTGACACAATCCATTAAAGTCTTTATATTAATTATATGAAAGGGACAATATCATATGCGTCACTAAATTGATGACGAGGTGTTTGGCAACTTGATACAATTCTTTAAAGTCTTTATATCAAAAATTATATGATAGGGACAATATCATATGCGTCACTAAATTGATGACGAGGTGTTTGGCAACTTGACACAATTCATTAGAGTCTGTATATTAATTATATGATAGGGACAATATCATATGCGTCACTAAATTGATGACGAGGTGTTTGGCAACTTGATACAATTCTTTAAAGTCTTTATATCAAAAATTATATAATAAGGACAATATCATATGCGTCACTAAATTGATGACGAGGTGTTTGGCAACTTGACACAATCCATTAAAGTCTTTATATTAATTATATGCTAGGGACAATATCATATGCGTCACTAAATTGATGACGAGGTGTTTGGCAACTTGATACAATTCTTTAAAGTCTATATATCAAAAATTATATGATAGGGACAATATCATATGCGTCACTAAATTGATGACGAGGTGTTTGGCAACTTGACACAATTCATTAAAGTCTGTATATTAATTATATGATAGGGACAATATCATATGCGTCACTAAATTGATGACGAGGTGTTTGGCAACTTGATACAATTCTTTAAAGTCTTTATATCAAAAATTATATGATAAGGACAATATCATATGCGTCACTAAATTGATGACGAGGTGTTTGGCAACTTGACACAATCCATTAAAGTCTTTATATTAATTATATGATAGGGACAATATCATATGCGTCACTAAATTGATGACGAGGTGTTTGGCAACTTGATACAATTCTTTAAAGTCTTTATATCAAAAATTATATGATAAGGACAATATCATATGCGTCACTAAATTGATGACGAGGTGTTTGGCAACTTGACACAATTCATTAAAGTCTTTATATTAATTATATGATAGGGACAATATCATATGCGTCACTAAATTGATGACGAGGTGTTTGGCAACTTGACACAATCCATTAAAGTCTTTATATTAATTATATGATAGGGACAATATCATATGCGTCACTAAATTGATGACGAGGTGTTTGGCAACTTGATTCAATTCTTTAAAGTCTTTATATCAAAAATTATATGATAAGGACAATATCATATGCGTCACTAAATTGATGACGAGGTGTTTGGCAACTTGACACAATTCATTAAAGTCTGTATATTAATTATATGATAGGGACAATATCATATGCGTCACTAAATTGATGACGAGGTGTTTGGCAACTTGATACAATTCTTTAAAGTCTTTATATCAAAAATTATATGATAGGGACAATATCATATGCGTCACTAAATTGATGACGAGGTGTTTGGCAACTTGACACAATTCATTAAAGTCTTTATATTAATTATATGATAGGGACAATATCATATGCGTCACTAAATTGATGACGAGGTGTTTGGCAACTTGACACAATCCATTAAAGTCTTTATATTAATTATATGATAGGGACAATATCATATGCGTCACTAAATTGATGACGAGGTGTTTGGCTACAGGAAAAAATCATTTATTTATCGAATCATCAAGCAAAGGATAAGCTTCAGTGGATCGCAGTATGGCAGCTGCTCAACCACTTACAACACCTTGCCTGTTACAAAAGTCGTTTACAATTGATTCTAGGCTTTGTCATTGTATTAAATAATGCTTTTATATGTAACTAGCGCGGCATCAGGTGATCGAAGATCCTCCTAATTTACTATGTTACAAATTACATTGGCATCACATCCATTGTCGTTTATAAAATAAATTATAAACTTTAAATGGTTTAGAAGCCATACAATGCAAATTGCCCCTTATTTATCATTGCAGTCCAGCACGGATACGACCTTAGAGGCGTTCAGGCATAATCCAACGGACGTAGCGTCATACCACTGTTCGCTCGAACAAGTATTGTGCCATTGGTCCGTACCTGCGGTTCCTCTCGTACTACGCAGGAATGCTGTCGCAACAACGTTTTGTCATTAGTAGGGTAAAACTAACCTGTCTCACGACGGTCTAAACCCAGCTCACGTTCCCTTGCATGGGTGAACAATCCAACGCTTGGTGAATTTTGCTTCACAATGATAGGAAGAGCCGACATCGAAGGATCAAAAAGCGACGTCGCTATGAACGCTTGGCCGCCACAAGCCAGTTATCCCTATGGTAACTTTTCTGACACCTCTTGTTAAAAACTCTTTAAACCAAAAGGATCGATAGGCCGAGCTTTTGCTGTCCCTGTGTGTACTGAACACCGAGATCAAGTCAGCATTTGCCCTTTTGCTCTATGTGTGGTTTCTGTCCGCACTGAGCTGGCCTTGGGACACCTCCGTTATTATTTGAGAGATGTACCGCCCCAGTCAAACTCCCTACCTGGCAATGTCCTTGAATTGGATCATACCTGAGTAATTGGAGTTATACCAAATTTTCAAATCAAAAATACATAAATGCATCGTTTTATTAAAGAATTTGTTTGCGATTATATAACAAACTCGTGATACTTTGATCAAGAAGCTTGCATCAAAACCCAATACCATAAGATATAATAAATATATCCGTATAATGGCTAGGAAATGATACACGTTCCATTTAATCAAGTAAGTAAGGAAACAATAAGAGTAGTGGTATTTCATTGACGATACCAAACCGAGGTCTAATATCTCCCACTTATTCTACACCTCTTATGTCTCCTTACACTGCCAGATTAGAGTCAAGCTCAAAAGGGTCTTCTTTCCCCGCTAATTATTCCAAGCCCGTTCCCTTGGCTGTGGTTTCGCTAGATAGTAGATAGGGACAGTGACTTTCGGACCTCTCCGAACTTGTTTTACGTGGCGTGTTCCACACTGAAGGGATTACAACCACGACACCCTGAACACCCACAAGTGGTGCATGTATCAACATGGTGCATGAGTCTGGATACGCCAGACAAACGTCCCGGACTGGAAGCTATAGCTATGTACATAGCGACCACCCCGGTAGCAATTCGAGTACTTGCTTGCCGGGCAAGCACTCCCCCTTGCTGAGGAGCGAGATCTACCTAAAATCTCTACTGATCTCTGGGTCACAGCACCCGAGTTTTGCGCAACTAGCACCGTAACTCAAACGTCGAACACGAAGGCTCTACCCGCGATATGGGTATCAACCACAGCCACCACGATACTCCCACCAGGGGGCCTACCTCAATGTGCTGTCTTGGAGCAGCACAACCCGTGGTACCGAAAGAGAGGCTCGGTGGGCCTCCTCCTTTTGCTCCGACAAGCATGGTTAGAGGAACCAGTCGCTATATTAGTCGCCTCTTACGACAAGCAATAGCGGGCTGTGGAAGTATTCTCGCCCGCTAACCACACGGCGAAGTTTTGGGCTAAATACCCCTCCTCCTACGGAACACCTCGTCCGCAAACGCTGCCAGCCGTTGAATCCTCTGCTGATCTTCCAGGATTCTATTGAAGGTCCAGTTTTCGCCAAGGCGCTGCACTCCAAGTCCATCGAGGTTTCGCAAATCTGCATATAGAGGACAAGCGCACAATATGTGCATCCAGTCCTCATATGGATCACCACAAGCGCAAGCAGTGGTATCGCTGAGGGCTCTCCCTTGCAAAAATGCGTTAAACGACCCGTGACCTGTCAGCAGGAAAGACGTCCTCATCGAGAATCCAAAGCTTGGATCTCGATAGGCGAGAGTGACGTATGGGATGAACTTGTGCGTCACCCGTCCTGGTTCGCTGTCGTCATCCCATCTGTTTTGCCAATTCTGCAGCAAGCACTCCTCTAGGCGAGTCTTCCTCTGCTTCCAGCTTAGACACGTAGTGTCCTCGCCGTATAGCCAGTCGTTCTCCTCCAGCGGGTATCCACGCTTCAGCTTGTACTTGACCGCTAAAAACTTAGCAGCCAAGTCAAGCGGGGGAGCTCCGCCAAGTACCTGCAGTGCCACTGTGGACACTGTTCGGCATACCGAAAGGCATCCAAGCAGGATTAGCCTCTGGCAGGAGGCTAGTCGTCTCCGGGCGGCTACCTGTTCGGCGGTGTCATACCATACCGGGGCACCAAACAGCACACAAGGTGCCATGAGTCCGTCATATATGGTCCGCCTGGCTCGAGGACTGAAGCCCCAGTCGGCTCGAAGCACACGCGCCAATGCTCCAACGACTCCGGTCATCCGCTGGCGAAGCGAAGCTATGTGCGTGAGGAATTTCATTCCTTCACTGACCGTGATGCCAAGGTACCGACAGCTACGCACATACGGAAGGTTCGCTCCAGCAAACCTCACCGTAGGCGCACGTCTCAAGGCACCTTTCAGCAGCATTATTACCGTCTTGCTGGTCGAGACGGTAACGCCAACTTCCGCTCCCCACGCTTCTACGATGGACATCAGCTCTGCACCTTTTTCCTCTAGCTCAGCTCGGGAATTTCCCTCGACGAGAAGCAGCAAGTCATCCGCGTATGCACTCAGCTGGCAATACGGCTGGAGACGCTGAAGCAGTACATCCATCAGTATGTCCCAGATAAATGGGCCACTGATTGACCCCTGCGGGCAGCCTCTAGTTACCGGTACATCCACAGTACCGGAACTGCTTCGGATCACTGCTCTTCGGCCGGAGAAAAAGCTCTGCCACAAGCCCATCTCCCGGCATCCCAAGTCGGCTAGTCGGCGGAGTGCAGCACTCCATTCGACGTTGTCGAATGCTCCTTTGAAGTCCACGAATGTGCCGAGCACGTATTGCGCCGGGCTGGCACAAACACTGCTCTTCACGTGCCTCCAAGCATCCTCCACACATCGTCCTTGGCGAAATCCAAATTGCCATCTGCAGCCTTCCGGAAGAACTTCTCTCACACGATTCACCATGATGGCCTCGAGCACCTTACCAAAGACTGGTAGCAAGCATATTCCTCTATATGAGGAGGGCTCACATTTGTCCTTATCTGGCCCTTTGAGCAGCGAGACAACTCGTGGGCACTTCCACTCAGCGGGAAAGTATCCTAATCGGATGCATCGGGAAAACAACGATGCAAGGTGCTCGGGTATGGCGCGCCAGACTGCCTTGCAGATAGTGCCATTAATGCCGTCCAAGCCGGGAGAGCGCCTGCTCTTCAACCGGGCAACACATGCATCAACCTCGAATACTTCGAGGGCCGGTGGGACTTCCTCCGCGATGGCAGTCGGTGCTTCGGACTCCGCAACTGGGAAGAAATTGCGGAGGAGCACTCGTGCACAGTCACCCCAATCGGTGATCATCTCGCCATTCACGCGGAGGCACCCAATCTCCGTGCACTTCCTGCGGCCTCGGCAAATCTTATAGACGCGCCCCCATGGGTCGTCGGCATGATCTCCCACGAAGCGTTTCCACTCATCCATTTTCGCCCTCCAAATGAGCTTCTTGTAGTTGGCTGAGGCCCGCCTCAGGTCGACCAATACACGCTCTATTGCGGCATCATCATCATGACGCCTTCCATTTTGAAGTAGGCGACGAAGTCTCCGGACTTCGCGCCTTGCATCACAGAGGTCGGCAGTCCACCAACGTGCTCTCCTGCTGGGCAATCGGATGGACTTTCTTCCCAGCGCAATATCACATACATTATGTACTATACTGCGCAGGGTCGAAACTTGCTGGTCCAACGGCGACTCTGAGAAGTTTTCCGGAAGTTCGGCTGCTCTACTCACCATTTCCTCCTTGAACAATCGCCAACGTGCATTGGAGAAGTTCCAGGACGGCACAGGAGCTATGCTCTCAACTGCGCGCGCGGTAGTTGGTTCGGCCACAACAGTAATGATGTTGTGGTCACTCAATTCCCACTCGTCCACTCTCCACTCATATGTGGCCCACATAGATGCTGCCTCATTGACGATTGTCACGTCGATATCGCTTGTAGCTCTGTAATTATCGAACGTGTACACCTCTGTTGACTGGTTTAGGGCGGCGACTCTTGCCTCCAGCATCCACTCTGACAGCAGCTCACCCCGTCTGTAGTTAGCTTGCCCCTCGGCATGACGAGAGAGTTTGCTAAGCCACATGGGGGACACTGCATTCGCGTCGAGGCCCAGGATTGCGGGGGTTCTGCTGGCCTGCAGCAGGACCGCATCCATGTACCGGATGTACGGTTCCAGAGGTGCATCATACTGGCAGTATGCGGCGCAAAGGAAGATTGAGCCAAAACTCCCTTTCACGACCAGACATACGCCATAATCTGTGGTGAGGGTCTCCACTGGCATACAGATGGCTTCCTGGTGATCCACTAGGATGGCTGCCTTCCCTCGCCGATCGATGAAAATTCTCATTCCTTCAGGCAGCACATCCATTCCGTCCCCGCCGAGATACGGCTCCTGCACCAGCGCGAACATAGACTCCGATCTCCTGAGTCGGACTCCGAGCTCGATGGTCGCAGCTCGGCCTCGGCCACAGTTCGCTTGGATGAAGCTAAACATTAGTGTCTAGCTTGCACCCTCGCCAGCAACGCCCCGTATATCGGGCAAACGCTCGAGAGCATGTAATGCCCCGAGGGTTGCCCTCTGTGGCGGCAGTTCCGGCAGTCCACCGGGTTTTGGCACTTTGCCGCAGTGTGGCCTTGTTGCCCGCACTGGCGACAGACACTATCCTTCTGCCGGCATTCGCTGACCTTGTGGTCGAAACCCACACATCTGTGGCAGGCGTATGTGCGGACCTGTGACCGGCATCGGAATGAGAACCACTTGATGTAGACACGACCTACATCAAGCTTCGCCATCGCCCGGTCGTCAACCTCCAGCGTCACATTTACTGTGGCGCCGTCAGCTACCGACCACGCCTTGGTCACCAGGTGCACTGACTTCTTAAACTGGGCCAGATTCATTTCGCTGTCGAAGTTGTTTTCGTGGAGCTCCTTCATAAACTCCTCAGGGCCGATAGCTGTGTCGACGTCATATACGACGACCTTCGGCTTCTCGGCCGCATTCCGTGCCACATTTAGGCCAACCTCGGCGAATCTTTTTGAAGCGACCACCTTCTGCAGCTCTCCCACCGAAGGAGTGCGAATGATCGCACCACCACCTCGACGGAGCTCACGGACCTCGTGTACTCTGACTCCGAGAGAGGGTGCAACCATCGTTCGCACCTTTTCCGCTATGTCTTTCCCCGATAGCGCAGGGTCGTCGCACTTCACCACCGCTGACCACGTCTCGCGGACCTTGGTAGTCCGCGGGGCAGCGATGGGTGCAACCTGCTGCATCTGGGGAGCATTGGCGGCCGTATTTTTCAACAGATTCAACGACGGCGGCGGCGGTGGCGGCATAGCAAGCCGCGTCTCCAGCTCTCCGCACCGGAGCATTAGCGCCAACACCAGCTCATCGTAGCGGCTGATAGCATATGAGAGCTCTTCCGTGTCCACTTCTCCTAGTCTGCGGAAGCTGCTTCTCACCATGCGCTGTGTGGCCGACAGCTCTGCCATCATGGCTGCTTGCCCAGCACGGGCGGCAGCGGTGGCGGCAGTGGCAGTGGTGGCAACAATTTTAGCAGCAGTGAAAACGGCGGAGGCAGCAGTGTGGTCGGCAGCAGGGGCAGCAGTAGGATCAGCAGCGGTGGCAGCAGCGTGGGGGGGGGCAGCATCAATGGCAGCGTTCTCCGTAGCCGCCCGGGCGTCCTCCAGCGACGAAAACGGCTCCTCCAGTACCCCAACGGGTTCTGGCACTCCATTCGATGCCAGGGCAACCAATTTCGCCTGCGTTGGCGCCGAGCTCTTAGATGCCAGATGGCTTCTGCGCCTGCCTCGTCTGGACTTCATCGAGGCACTACTTCCGCTCAAGGCACTCGCGCTGCTGTCGCTCTCCATCGGCATAAATACGATGGTGGCTCCACCTACCGTCGACGCCAGCAACCGTATGCTCGTTTACTCGCTGACAAAAGGTAGTTGCTCTGGAACTCGAGCTCCACCTATCGGTAGAGTCTGGTAGCACTAAAACTCTCCCTAGACACAAACCTTAGCAGTGACTCCCACCAATAAGCTTTGTGACAGCTGATCAAAAAGCTTACTCGAAAAACTTACTCGTAAGTTCGCCTTCAGCACGTGCTAAGTGGAAAATTCCCAACAATTAATTGTTAATTACTTCCAAACCGCTTGTTTATAACACACGAAAATTAGCACACGACTTTCGCGGAGCACTAATTCACCGATTTTATTACTTTCCAAACACGGAAAACCAAGTTCTTCGCAATCTGTACACGAGCGCAACGAAAACACGTCCGTCGTTAATCCATTCATGCGCGTCACTAATTAGATGACGAGGCATTTGGCTACCTTAAGAGAGTCATAGTTACTCCCGCCGTTGACCCGCGCTTACTTGAATTTCTTCACTTTGACATTCAGAGCACTGGGCAGAAATCACATTGTGTCAACACCCGCTAGGGCCATCACAATGCTTTGTTTTAATTAGACAGTCGGATTCCCCAAGTCCGTGCCAGTTCTGAATTGATTGTTAATTGATAATCGTTATAATTGATAAGAACTAATTGGTTTAACCCAAATAGTATTCTTAAAAATTTTAGCAAGAAAGTTCCACAATTGGCTACGTAACTAAACTATCCGGGGAACAAGTAACTAACATAAATGCTAGAAACTCTATTTACCCAGAACGAGCACATAAACCATGTTATTGTTTCCCAATCAAGCCCGACTATCTCAATCTTCAGAGCCAATCCTTATCCCGAAGTTACGGATCTAATTTGCCGACTTCCCTTACCTACATTATTCTATCGACTAGAGACTCTTCACCTTGGAGACCAGCTGCGGATATTGGTACGGCCTGTTGAGAAGTTTGCGTGTCCCCACCATAAATTTTCAAGGTCCGAGGAGAAAATATCGACACAACAGTATATGTCATGCTCTTCTAGCCCATCTACCATATCTCTCTGCGAAAGACTTCCATGGTAGTACGGCTATAAAACAGAAAAGAAAACTCTTCCGATATCTCTCGACGGCTTCTTTATGGTCGTTCCTGTTGCCAGGATGAGCACGAGGCCCATATTTAATAACAAACGGATACTCAACAGGTTACGGAATTGGAACCGTATTCCCTTTCGTTCAAAATTATTCAAGTGTATTATATTCGCTTTGTTTATATAGTTAGGCATTTTTGTTTTACTTGAAAATTTTCGGCTTTCGCCTTGAACTTAGGACCGACTAACTCGTGATCAACCACTGTTCACACGAAACCCTTCTCCACTTCAGTCCTCCAAGGTCTCATTCGATTATTTGCTACTACCACCAAGATCTGTACCAATGGCAGCTCCATGCAGGCTTACGCCAAACACTTCTACGCATACCATTGTACCTTCCTACTCACTAAAGTTTCAAAATTTATATCACAAGTAATATAAATCATCTACTTTAGCGGTAATGTATAGGTATACAACTTAAGCGCCATCCATTTTAAGGGCTAGTTGCTTCGGCAGGTGAGTTGTTACACACTCCTTAGCGGATTTCGACTTCCATGATCACCGTCCTGCTGTTTTAAGCAACCAACGCCTTTCATGGTATCTGCATGAGTTGTTAATTTGGGCACCGTAACATTACGTTTGGTTCATCCCACAGCGCCAGTTCTGCTTACCAAAAGTGGCCCACTGGGCACATTATATCATAACCTTGAACTTCATATCAAGAAAGTTAAGGTTCTTACCCATTTAAAGTTTGAGAATAGGTTAAGATCGTTTCGACCCTAAGGCCTCTAATCATTCGCTTTACCAGATAAGATTATTTTATATAATATTAAAATGCACCAGCTATCCTGAGGGAAACTTCGGAAGGAACCAGCTACTAGATGGTTCGATTGGTCTTTCGCCCCTATACTCAATTCTGACAATCGATTTGCACGTCAGAACTGTTTCGGTCTTCCATCAGGGTTTCCCCTGACTTCAACCTGATCAAGTATAGTTCACCATCTTTCGGGTCACAGCATATATGCTCAAGGTACGTTCCAGTTAGAGGCATAAATAATATAAATATACATTATACATAACTATATAGAACGCCCCGGGATTGTGTTAATTAGCTATAAATAGCTAAAAAACTAATCCCATTATTAGTCAAGTTAATTACGCTATTAGGTTTACATCCCAATAACTTGCACATATGTTAGACTCCTTGGTCCGTGTTTCAAGACGGGTCCCGAAGGTATCCTGAATCTTTCGCAT
>NW_022611167.1:22500-31618 GCF_004382195.2 Drosophila sechellia
ATAATATGATTATTTTTTTTTTATACATATAATAAATATTAATTTTTATATGTTTATTATTTAATTTACTCATATAATTGCCAAATTCATATGAATACATAAGTTTTGAACAATATGAGAGGTCGGCAACCACTGCCTACCTATAGTAGTTTTTGAACCCTCTGTCGTAATTCCGGTCGTTTACACTACTATACCCTCTCACTATAATGGCTTTTCTCTATAATACTAAGAGAATATGGGAATATCTCAGCATTTTTTCCCATATACATATAATAATTAACCATTTTCATATGTATATTATTTAATTTAATCATATAATTGCCAAAATCATATGAATACATAAGTTTTGAACAATATGAGAGGTCGGCAACCACTGCCTACCTATAGTAGTTTTTGAACCCTCTGTCGTAATTCCGGTCGTTTACACTACTATACCCTCTCACTATAATGGATTTTCTCTATAATACTAAGAGAATGTGGGAATATTTCAGCATTTTTTCCCTTATACATATAATAATTAATCATTTTCATATGTATATTATTTAATTTACTCATACAATTGCCAAAATCATATGAATACATAAGTTTTGAACAATATGAGAGGTCGGCAACCACTGCCTACCTATAGTAGTTTTTGAACCCTCTGTCGTAATTCCGGTCGTTTACACTACTATACCCTCTCACTTAAATGGCTTTTCTCTATAATACTAAGAGAATATGGGAATATCTCAGCATTTTTTCCCATATACATATAATAATTAACCATTTTCATATGTATATTATTTAATTTAATCATATAATTGCCAAAATCATATGAATACATAAGTTTTGAACAATATGAGAGGTCGGCAACCACTGCCTACCTATAGTAGTTTTTGAACCCTCTGTCGTAATTCCGGTCGTTTACACTACTATACCCTCTCACTATAATGGATTTTCTCTATAATACTAAGAGAATGTGGGAATATTTCAGCATTTTTTCCCTTATACATATAATAATTAATCATTTTCATATGTATATTATTTAATTTACTCATACAATTGCCAAAATCATATGAATACATAAGTTTTGAACAATATGAGAGGTCGGCAACCACTGCCTACCTATAGTAGTTTTTGAACCCTCTGTCGTAATTCCGGTGGTTTACACTACTATACCCTCTCACTTAAATGGCTTTTCTCTATAATACTAAGAGAATATGGGAATATCTCTGCATTTTTTCCCATATACATATAATAATTAATCATTTTCGTATGTATATTATTTAATTTACTCATACAATTGCCAAAATCATATGAATACATAAGTTTTGAACAATATGAGAGGTCGGCAACCACTGCCTACCTATAGTAGTTTTTGAACCCTCTGTCGTAATTCCGGTCGTTTACACTACTATACCCTCTCACTTAAATGGCTTTTCTCTATAATACTAAGAGAATATGGGAATATCTCTGCATTTTTTCCCATATACATATAATAATTAACCATTTTCATATGTATATTATTTAATTTAATCATATAATTGCCAAAATCATATGAATACATAAGTTTTGAACAATATGAGAGGTCGGCAACCACTGCCTACCTATAGTAGTTTTTGAACCCTCTGTCGTAATTCCGGTCGTTTACACTACTATACCCTCTCACTATAATGGATTTTCTCTATAATACTAAGAGAATGTGGGAATATTTCAGCATTTTTTCCCTTATACATATAATAATTAATCATTTTCATATGTATATTATTTAATTTACTCATATAATTGCCAAATTCATATGAATACATAAGTTTTGAACAATATGAGAGGTCGGCAACCACTGCCTACCTATAGTAGTTTTTGAACCCTCTGTCGTAATTCCGGTCGTTTACACTACTATACCCTCTCACTATAATGGATTTTCTCTATAATACTAAGAGAATGTGGGAATATTTCAGCATTTTTTCCCTTATACATATAATAATTAATCATTTTCATATGTATATTATTTAATTTACTCATACAATTGCCAAAATCATATGAATACATAAGTTTTGAACAATATGAGAGGTCGGCAACCACTGCCTACCTATAGTAGTTTTTGAACCCTCTGTCGTAATTCCGGTCGTTTACACTACTATACCCTCTCACTTAAATGGCTTTTCTCTATAATACTAAGAGAATATGGGAATATCTTAGCATTTTTTCCCATATACATATAATAATTAACCATTTTCATATGTATATTTTTTAATTTACTCATATAATTGCCAAAATCATATAAATACATAAGTTTGAACAATATCAGAGGTCGGCAACGGTCTTTCCTCTATAATACTAAGATAATATGGGAATATTTCATCATTTTTTCCCTTATACATATAATAATTAATCATTTTCATATGTATATTATTTAATTTACTCGTATAATTGTCAAAATCCTATGAACACATAAGAGAATACAATATGAGAGGTCGGCGCAACCATAATATAGTAGTTGATGACGAGGTGTTTGGCAACTTGACACAATCCATTAAAGTCTTTATATTAATTATATGAAAGGGACAATATCATATGCGTCACTAAATTGATGACGAGGTGTTTGGCAACTTGATACAATTCTTTAAAGTCTTTATATCAAAAATTATATGATAGGGACAATATCATATGCGTCACTAAATTGATGACGAGGTGTTTGGCAACTTGACACAATTCATTAGAGTCTGTATATTAATTATATGATAGGGACAATATCATATGCGTCACTAAATTGATGACGAGGTGTTTGGCAACTTGATACAATTCTTTAAAGTCTTTATATCAAAAATTATATAATAAGGACAATATCATATGCGTCACTAAATTGATGACGAGGTGTTTGGCAACTTGACACAATCCATTAAAGTCTTTATATTAATTATATGATAGGGACAATATCATATGCGTCACTAAATTGATCAGTCGCGATCGAACACTCGACGAGTGCAGACGTGCCTGCGGATCGACAGCAAATTGTTAGCAAATTGTTAGCAAATTGTTCACAGTTGTAAGTCCCGTTACTTGTGCCCAGCCACTTCGCGTCGCGTGATCTTGTCGCGCGTTTTGATTGGCCCAGCCAACGTACCTAACGGTAGTTCGCACTAACACCATCGCACACCCGAGTGTGCGTGTTATCAGCGCAAAAAACCCAGTGCTCGAAGCAGCGGTATAATTGCAAAGCAGCAGCCACGTGCTGCCTGGCTCACCGGCTTACGGTGCCCAGCTTCCCCCCCCCCCCCCCTCCTCACTCCTTATCAACTTTGGAGAAGATGGACTGGCAGGCCCCCCCGCGCACCCACAAGCTTGGAACAACACCACGCAAAAAGGCTCTGAGAACACGCAAGAGCAGCTCCAGCAGCGAGGGAAGCACCTCGCATACAGAGCCGGGCGAGATAAAGCGAAAACCGGCAAAGAAAGCACAGGGAGAGGAGCTGGAAGATAAGCCAAGCACTAGCGCAGCTCTGCGCAAGAAGCTCGCCAACAACGCCTTCGCTTTACTCTCGACCGAAGAAGACGAGTACGACCAAGAGAGCTCTGATGACGAACCCGGACCTAAAGACGATTCCAAGCCCAAGACCCCGAGAAACCAAAGCCCACCCCGAAGACCATCAAGCCACCTCCGATTTTTATCCCCGATGTGACCAACATCTCGGCACTCGTCAAGATGATCACGACTCTTGTAGGCCCGAAGAACAATTTTACCTACAAGACCGTGAATGGCAACAACGTACGTGTCATGATGCCGGACAAAGAGTCCTATACAGCTCTGCGTCTCCAACTTGTGGCCCAAAACAAGAGGCATCGGACTTTCCAGCCGAAAGATGAACGTGCATACAAGGTTGTCATCAAAGGACTCCACCACTCCACCGATCGTGAGGAAATCATTGAAGACCTTCGCAGACAAGGGCACGCTGTTAGAGATCTGCACAATCCCATTGGCAGAAGAACTAAAGAACCGCTGGGAATATTCTTCGCCAACCTGGAGCCTTCCAGCAACAACAAAGACGTCTACCAAGTCAAGCGGATCTGCAGGTCGGTAGTAACCATTGAACCGCCGCAGAAGTTCAACGACGTGCCTCAATGCTTCAGGTGCCAAGGATTCGGTCATACACAGCGTTACTGCTTCCTGGAATACCGATGTGTAAAGTGTGGAGGCCCTCACGAATCGAGGGCATGTGAGAAGAGGGAGGACGACAAAGCGTGCTGCTTCCACTGCCAGGCGGACCATCCTGCGTCTTTCAAGGGATGCCCTGCATACAAAAGGGCCAAAGCACTCGCTGCTCCGAAAACAAGGCCCGTCGCTAATGCTAACAAGGCGCCGCCCGTGGCATCACCAAACGTCACCTCTGGCAGGAGCTACCGAGACGCCCTCAACGGAGTGCACGCAGCACCGCAGAATCCCACAACCCCAGTCCAAACCCAAACAGAAACCCCACACTCCGGTCAGATAGAAGCGATGTTCGCTCGCATGGAAGGAATGATGGAAAGGATGATGGAGCGCATGTTCACCCAGATGACACAGCTGGTGGCCACCATTCTCAACAGCAAGTCATGCAACTAAAGCTCCACCTAGTCGTCTGGAATGCGAACGGCCTGCAGAACAGCAAGGCCATAGTCGAGCACCATCTGAAGACCCACCAGATCGATATCCTACTCGTAGCCGAAACCCACTTCTCCCCCAGATCCCACTTTAATATCAGCGGATATGACCTCATCCATGCAGACCATCCTTCTGGCAGAGCACGCGGTGGAGCAGCCATCCTCATCAGGAGCGGTATTCAATACCTAGAGCTGCCCGCGTTTCAGCAAGACTGGGCACAATGTCCTGTCATCAGGATTGTCAGCCCGCAAGGAGATTTAGACATTGGAGCGGTCTACTTTCCCCCCAGATACCGCATAACAGCATCTCACCTCAGTGAGTTCTTCGAGCATTTTGGGCCCCGCTTCATAGCAGCTGGAGATTATAACGCCAAACATTCTTGGTGGGGATCGCGCGCCAACAACCCCAAAGGGAAAACTCTGTTTGGGTACCTGCAACGCCACCGACTGGACTGCCACTCCACTGGCGAGCCCACTCACTGGCCAACGAATCCCCTCAAGACTCCAGACCTACTGGACTTTGCTGTGTCGAAAGGCATAGGGCATGCGAAGATCAGCTGCACAACAAATGCTGATCTCCTGTCAGACCACTGTGCAATAAACGTGCTAATCAACACGCCAGTCCTCAGGAAAACCCCGCTCAGAAGGCTCACTGGAAAATATACCGACGCCGCCAAGTTCGCGTCCTGGATGCTCTCCACCGTCAATCCGAACCCCATCCTCAACACACCCAGGAACATTGATGAAGCTATCGGGAATCTCACCAGGCAGATGCAAAACGCTGCGGAATTCGCAAGCCCACCGCCACCAAAGACTGCGAGAACACCTAGCAGGGACCTCCACCTCTGGTCCCCGGAAATTGCGGCACTCGTGACTGAGAAGAGGCGTCTCAGGAGAGTTTGGTTCTTGACGCGCAATCCAAGAGACAAAACAGCGCTCAATCACGCCACAAAGGAGTTGAAGGACAAGATCTCCAGCCTACGCCAGGACTCCTTCCTCAGATTCCTCGAGGAACTCTCTCCCGGGGACCCAGACCACAATCTGTGGAACGTCACCCGCCACATTAAACGACCAGCCAAAAAGGTTTCCGCAGTGCGCAAAGCAGATGGATCCTGGTGCCTTTCGGATGCTGAAAGAGCAGAAGCTTTCGCCGAACACCTTTACAACGCCTTCTCTCCGTTCGACTGCTGCACTGCCGAAGAACATGCTGAAACAGCCCGGTTTCTCAATAGCCCAAGCTCTCCCGGTCCCCCGTTGGAACCAGTCGACCCTGAGGAAGTTGCGCAGGAGATTGCTCTACTGAAGAACAACAAATCTCCAGGCCTGGATCGTATAGATGCGGCGGCCCTAAAAATGCTCCCATCCCGCTGCACACAAATGCTGGCCAGCATTTACAACAGCTGCTTCCGGCTAGGGTACTTCCCGGAAGAGTGGAAAAGAGCAGAGGTTATTGTCCTCCTCAAGCCTGGTAAGCCTGAAGCCAATCTCGCCTCCTATCGTCCGATTAGTTTGCTGGCAATCCTCTCCAAAATACTCGAAAGAGTATTTTTGCGCAGAGTATTGCCAGTACTGGATGAGGCTGGTTTGATCCCCGATCACCAGTTTGGCTTCAGGCGCTCCCACGGAACACCAGAGCAATGCCACCGGCTAGTCGAACGGATCCTCGAGGCATTCGAGCAAAAGAAATACTGCTGCGCTGTAATGCTCGACGTGAAGCAGGCATTCGACAGAGTTTGGCATCCTGGACTCCTCCATAAACTCAAATCCTACCTCCCAAGCCCCCATTTTACCCTCCTCAAATCCTACACTGAGGGAAGAGCATTCCAAGTCAGATGCGGAAGTGCAATAAGCCTACCCAGACTGATCAGAGCTGGAGTTCCGCAAGGCAGTGTGCTCGGACCAATACTGTACACCCTTTACACCGCAGACCTTCCCATAATCCCCTCCAGGAACCTAACTATAGCGACTTATGCAGATGACACGGCTTTCCTCGCCTCCTCATCCGACCCACGAGAAGCCTCCGAAACAATCCAAAGGCAAATGGACGCGCTACATCCCTGGCTCAGCAGGTGGAACATCGTAGTGAACGCGGAAAAATCTACCCAAACAACATTTGCACTAAGGAGAGGAGACTGCCCACCGGTCACGCTAAACGGAGTCATCATTCCCAACGCACCCGCACCCAAGTACCTAGGACTTACCCTGGACCGCAGGCTCACTTGGCGTCCCCACATCGTCAGCAAACGCATACAGGCCGATGCGCGTCTGAGGCAGATGCATTGGCTTATTGGGAGAGGGTCCAAGCTAAGGCAGAACCACAAAATCCTGGTGTACAAGGCAATTCTCAAGCCCATCTGGACCTACGGGATACAGCTATGGGGCACGGCAAGCCACACGAATCGCCTGCGTATACAGCGGTTCCAGAATAGGTGCTTGAGAATTGCCTGTAATGCGCATCCCTACCACGAGAATGTCGCCATACATAGGGAACTTGGAATCCCACAAGTCGCTGATGAAATCTCCAGGCTCAGCGAGAGATACCTGAAAAGGCTCGAAAACCACCCTAACCACCTCGCCACCAACCTGTTAGACAATAGCCAAACAAGCAGACGTCTCATGAGGAGACACCCTCTCGATCTTCCACAACAATAGACAACACATATAAAACCCGCCACAAATACATGTACAATAGTATCCCTTAAGCTAATGTTCCCCCGCAAAACCATTTAATTATTGTCCACTAGGACAGATTTTAAATAAATAAACGCACGCTAAAGAAAAAAAAAAAAAAAAAAAAAAAACTAAATTGATGACGAGGTGTTTGGCAACTTGATACAATTCTTTAAAGTCTTTATATCAAAATTATATGATAAGGACAATATCATATGCGTCACTAAATTGATGACGAGGTGTTTGGCAACTTGACACAATCCATTAAAGTCTTTATATTAATTATATGATAGGGACAATATCATATGCGTCACTAAATTGATGACGAGGTGTTTGGCAACTTGATACAATTCTTTAAAGTCTTTATATCAAAAATTATATGATAAGGACAATATCATATGCGTCACTAAATTGATGACGAGGTGTTTGGCAACTTGACACAATTCATTAAAGTCTTTATATTAATTATATGATAGGGACAATATCATATGCGTCACTAAATTGATGACGAGGTGTTTGGCAACTTGACACAATCCATTAAAGTCTTTATATTAATTATATGATAGGGACAATATCATATGCGTCACTAAATTGATGACGAGGTGTTTGGCAACTTGATTCAATTCTTTAAAGTCTTTATATCAAAAATTATATGATAAGGACAATATCATATGCGTCACTAAATGATGACGAGGTGTTTGGCAACTTGACACAATTCATTAAAGTCTGTATATTAATTATATGATAGGGACAATATCATATGCGTCACTAAATTGATGACGAGGTGTTTGGCAACTTGATACAATTCTTTAAAGTCTTTATATCAAAAATTATATGATAGGGACAATATCATATGCGTCACTAAATTGATGACGAGGTGTTTGGCAACTTGACACAATTCATTAAAGTCTTTATATTAATTATATGATAGGGACAATATCATATGCGTCACTAAATTGATGACGAGGTGTTTGGCAACTTGACACAATCCATTAAAGTCTTTATATTAATTATATGATAGGGACAATATCATATGCGTCACTAAATTGATGACGAGGTGTTTGGCTACAGGAAAAAATCATTTATTTATCGAATCATCAAGCAAAGGATAAGCTTCAGTGGATCGCAGTATGGCAGCTGCTCAACCACTTACAACACCTTGCCTGTTACAAAAGTCGTTTACAATTGATTCTAGGCTTTGTCATTGTATTAAATAATGCTTTTATATGTAACTAGCGCGGCATCAGGTGATCGAAGATCCTCCTAATTTACTATGTTACAAATTACATTGGCATCACATCCATTGTCGTTTATAAAATAAATTATAAACTTTAAATGGTTTAGAAGCCATACAATGCAAATTGCCCCTTATTTATCATTGCAGTCCAGCACGGATACGACCTTAGAGGCGTTCAGGCATAATCCAACGGACGTAGCGTCATACCACTGTTCGCTCGAACAAGTATTGTGCCATTGGTCCGTACCTGCGGTTCCTCTCGTACTACGCAGGAATGCTGTCGCAACAACGTTTTGTCATTAGTAGGGTAAAACTAACCTGTCTCACGACGGTCTAAACCCAGCTCACGTTCCCTTGCATGGGTGAACAATCCAACGCTTGGTGAATTTTGCTTCACAATGATAGGAAGAGCCGACATCGAAGGATCAAAAAGCGACGTCGCTATGAACGCTTGGCCGCCACAAGCCAGTTATCCCTATGGTAACTTTTCTGACACCTCTTGTTAAAAACTCTTTAAACCAAAAGGATCGATAGGCCGAGCTTTTGCTGTCCCTGTGTGTACTGAACACCGAGATCAAGTCAGCATTTGCCCTT
>NW_022611168.1:0-24380 GCF_004382195.2 Drosophila sechellia
TTTTTTTATACATATAATTAATATTAATTTTTTAAATATTAATTTTTATATGTTTATATTATTTAATTTAACTCATATAATTGCGCAAATCATATGAATACATAAGTTTTGAACAATATGAGAGGTCGGCAACCACTGCCTACCTATAGTAGTTTTTGAACCCTCTGTCGTAATTCCGGTCGTTTACACTACTATACCCTCTCACTATAATGGCTTTTCTCTATAATACTAAGAGAATATGGGAATATCTCAGCATTTTTTCCCATATACATATAATAATTAACATTTTCATATGTATATTATTTAATTTAATCATATATTGCCAAAATCATATGAATACATAAGTTTGAACAATATGAGAGGTCGGCAACCACTGCCTACCTATAGTAGTTTTTGAACCCTCTGTCGTAATTCCGGTGTTTACACTACTATACCCTCTCACTTAAATGGCTTTTCTCTATAATACTAAGAGAATATGGGAATATCTCTGCATTTTTTCCCATATACATATAATAATTAATCATTTTCTATGTATATTATTTAATTTACTCATAAATTGCCAAAATCATATGAATACATAAGTTTGAACAATATGAGAGGTCGGCAACCACTGCCTACCTATAGTAGTTTTTGAACCCTCTGTCGTAATTCCGGTCGTTTACACTACTATACCTCTCACTTAAATGGCTTTTCTCTATAATACTAAGAGAATATGGGAATATCTCTGCATTTTTTCCCATATACATATAATAATTAACCATTTTCATATGTATATTATTTAATTTAATCATATAATTGCCAAAATCATATGAATACATAAGTTTTGAACAATATGAGAGGTCGGCAACCACTGCTACCTATAGTAGTTTTTGAACCCTCTGTCGTAATTCCGGTCGTTTACACTACTATACCTCTCACTATAATGGATTTTCTCTATATACTAAGGTCGTTTAGGAATAATACTAAGAGAATGTGGGAATATTTCAGCATTTTTTCCCTATACATATAATAATAATCATTTTCATATGTATATTATTTAATTTACTCATATAATTGCCAAATTCATATGAATACATAAGTTTTGAACAATATGAGAGGTCGGCAACCACTGCCTACCTATAGTAGTTTTTGAACCCTCTGTCGTAATTCCGGTCGTTTACACTACTTACCCCTCTCACTATAATGGATTTTTCTATAATACTAAGAGAATGTGGGAATATTTCAGCATTTTTTCCCTTATACATATAATAATTAATCATTTTCATATGTATATTATTTAATTTACTCATACAATTGCCAAAATCATATGAATACATAAGTTTTGAACAATATGAGAGGTCGGCAACCACTGCCTACCTATAGTAGTTTTTGAACCCTCTGTCGTAATTCCGGTCGTTTACACTACTATACCCTCTCACTTAAATGGCTTTTCTCTATAATACTAAGAGAATATGGGAATATCTTAGCATTTTTTCCCATATACATATAATAATTAACCATTTTCATATGTATATTTTTTAATTTACTCATATAATTGCCAAAATCATATAAATACATAAGTTTGAACAATATCAGAGGTCGGCAACGGTCTTTCCTCTATAATACTAAGATAATATGGGAATATTTCATCATTTTTTCCCTTATACATATAATAATTAATCATTTTCATATGTATATTATTTAATTTACTCGTATAATTGTCAAAATCCTATGAACACATAAGAGAATACAATATGAGAGGTCGGCGCAACCATAATATAGTAGTTGATGACGAGGTTTTGGCAACTTGACACAATCCATTAAAGTCTTTATATTAAAATGAAGGGACAATATCATGCGTCACTAAATTGATGACGAGGTGTTTGGCACTTGATCAATTCTTTAAAGTCTTTATATTCAAAATTATATGATAGGGACAATATCATATGCGTCACTAAATTGATGACGAGGTGTTTGGCAACTTGACACAATTCATTAGAGTCTGTATATTAATTATATGATAGGGACAATATCATATGCGTCACTAAATTGATGACGAGGTGTTTGGCACTTGATACAATTTTTAAGTCTTTATATCAAAATTTATAATAGGACAATATCATATGCGTCACTAAATTGATGACGAGGTGTTTGGCAACTTGACACAATCCATTAAAGTCTTTATATTAATTATTGATAGGGACAATATCATATGCGTCACTAAATTGATGACGAGGTGTTTGGCACTTGATACAATTCTTTAAAGTCTTATATCAAAATTATATGATAGGGACAATATCATATGCGTCACTAAATTGATGACGAGGTGTTTGGCACTTGACACAATTCATTTAAAGTCTGTATATTAATTATATGATGGGACAATATCATATGCGTCACTAAATTGATGACGAGGTGTTTGGCAACTTGATACAATTCTTAAAGTCTTTATATCAAAAATTAATGATAGGACAATATCATATGGTCACTAAATGATGACGAGTGTTTGATGTATGCTTATAAATTTATGAAGGACAATATCATATGCTCACAAAGGCGAGGTTTGGCAACTTGACACAATCCATTAAAGTCTTTATATTAATTATATGATAGGGCAATATCATATGCGTCACTAAATTGATGACGAGGTGTTTGGCAACTTGATCAATTCTTTAAAGTCTTTATATCAAAAATTATATGATAAGGACAATATCATATGCGTCACTAAATTGATGACGAGGTGTTTGGCAACTTGACACAATTCATTAAAGTCTTATATTAATTATATGATAGGGACAATATCATATGCGTCACTAAATTGATGACGAGGTGTTTGGCAACTTGATACAATTCTTTAAAGTCTTTATATCAAAAATATATGATAGGGACAATATCATATGCGTCACTAAATTGATGACGAGGTGTTTGGCAACTTGACACAATTCATTAAAGTCTTTATATTAATTATATGATAGGGACAATATCATATGCGTCACTAAATTGATGACGAGGTGTTTGGCAACTTGACACAATCCATTAAAGTCTTTATATTAATTATATGATAGGGACAATATCATATGCGTCACTAAATTGATGACGAGGTGTTTGGCTACAGGAAAAAATCATTTATTTATCGAATCATCAAGCAAAGGATAAGCTTCAGTGGATCGCAGTATGGCAGCTGCTCAACCACTTACAACACCTTGCCTGTTACAAAAGTCGTTTACAATTGATTCTAGGCTTTGTCATTGTATTAAATAATGCTTTTATATGTAACTAGCGCGGCATCAGGTGATCGAAGATCCTCCTAATTTACTATGTTACAAATTACATTGGCATCACATCCATTGTCGTTTATAAAATAAATTATAAACTTTAAATGGTTTAGAAGCCATACAATGCAAATTGCCCCTTATTTATCATTGCAGTCCAGCACGGATACGACCTTAGAGGCGTTCAGGCATAATCCAACGGACGTAGCGTCATACCACTGTTCGCTCGAACAAGTATTGTGCCATTGGTCCGTACCTGCGGTTCCTCTCGTACTACGCAGGAATGCTGTCGCAACAACGTTTTGTCATTAGTAGGGTAAAACTAACCTGTCTCACGACGGTCTAAACCCAGCTCACGTTCCCTTGCATGGGTGAACAATCCAACGCTTGGTGAATTTTGCTTCACAATGATAGGAAGAGCCGACATCGAAGGATCAAAAAGCGACGTCGCTATGAACGCTTGGCCGCCACAAGCCAGTTATCCCTATGGTAACTTTTCTGACACCTCTTGTTAAAAACTCTTTAAACCAAAAGGATCGATAGGCCGAGCTTTTGCTGTCCCTGTGTGTACTGAACACCGAGATCAAGTCAGCATTTGCCCTTTTGCTCTATGTGTGGTTTCTGTCCGCACTGAGCTGGCCTTGGGACACCTCCGTTATTATTTGAGAGATGTACCGCCCCAGTCAAACTCCCTACCTGGCAATGTCCTTGAATTGGATCATACCTGAGTAATTGGAGTTATACCAAATTTTCAAATCAAAAATACATAAATGCATCGTTTTATTAAAGAATTTGTTTGCGATTATATAACAAACTCGTGATACTTTGATCAAGAAGCTTGCATCAAAACCCAATACCATAAGATATAATAAATATATCCGTATAATGGCTAGGAAATGATACACGTTCCATTTAATCAAGTAAGTAAGGAAACAATAAGAGTAGTGGTATTTCATTGACGATACCAAACCGAGGTCTAATATCTCCCACTTATTCTACACCTCTTATGTCTCCTTACACTGCCAGATTAGAGTCAAGCTCAAAAGGGTCTTCTTTCCCCGCTAATTATTCCAAGCCCGTTCCCTTGGCTGTGGTTTCGCTAGATAGTAGATAGGGACAGTGACTTTCGGACCTCTCCGAACTTGTTTTACGTGGCGTGTTCCACACTGAAGGGATTACAACCACGACACCCTGAACACCCACAAGTGGTGCATGTATCAACATGGTGCATGAGTCTGGATACGCCAGACAAACGTCCCGGACTGGAAGCTATAGCTATGTACATAGCGACCACCCCGGTAGCAATTCGAGTACTTGCTTGCCGGGCAAGCACTCCCCCTTGCTGAGGAGCGAGATCTACCTAAAATCTCTACTGATCTCTGGGTCACAGCACCCGAGTTTTGCGCAACTAGCACCGTAACTCAAACGTCGAACACGAAGGCTCTACCCGCGATATGGGTATCAACCACAGCCACCACGATACTCCCACCAGGGGGCCTACCTCAATGTGCTGTCTTGGAGCAGCACAACCCGTGGTACCGAAAGAGAGGCTCGGTGGGCCTCCTCCTTTTGCTCCGACAAGCATGGTTAGAGGAACCAGTCGCTATATTAGTCGCCTCTTACGACAAGCAATAGCGGGCTGTGGAAGTATTCTCGCCCGCTAACCACACGGCGAAGTTTTGGGCTAAATACCCCTCCTCCTACGGAACACCTCGTCCGCAAACGCTGCCAGCCGTTGAATCCTCTGCTGATCTTCCAGGATTCTATTGAAGGTCCAGTTTTCGCCAAGGCGCTGCACTCCAAGTCCATCGAGGTTTCGCAAATCTGCATATAGAGGACAAGCGCACAATATGTGCATCCAGTCCTCATATGGATCACCACAAGCGCAAGCAGTGGTATCGCTGAGGGCTCTCCCTTGCAAAAATGCGTTAAACGACCCGTGACCTGTCAGCAGGAAAGACGTCCTCATCGAGAATCCAAAGCTTGGATCTCGATAGGCGAGAGTGACGTATGGGATGAACTTGTGCGTCACCCGTCCTGGTTCGCTGTCGTCATCCCATCTGTTTTGCCAATTCTGCAGCAAGCACTCCTCTAGGCGAGTCTTCCTCTGCTTCCAGCTTAGACACGTAGTGTCCTCGCCGTATAGCCAGTCGTTCTCCTCCAGCGGGTATCCACGCTTCAGCTTGTACTTGACCGCTAAAAACTTAGCAGCCAAGTCAAGCGGGGGAGCTCCGCCAAGTACCTGCAGTGCCACTGTGGACACTGTTCGGCATACCGAAAGGCATCCAAGCAGGATTAGCCTCTGGCAGGAGGCTAGTCGTCTCCGGGCGGCTACCTGTTCGGCGGTGTCATACCATACCGGGGCACCAAACAGCACACAAGGTGCCATGAGTCCGTCATATATGGTCCGCCTGGCTCGAGGACTGAAGCCCCAGTCGGCTCGAAGCACACGCGCCAATGCTCCAACGACTCCGGTCATCCGCTGGCGAAGCGAAGCTATGTGCGTGAGGAATTTCATTCCTTCACTGACCGTGATGCCAAGGTACCGACAGCTACGCACATACGGAAGGTTCGCTCCAGCAAACCTCACCGTAGGCGCACGTCTCAAGGCACCTTTCAGCAGCATTATTACCGTCTTGCTGGTCGAGACGGTAACGCCAACTTCCGCTCCCCACGCTTCTACGATGGACATCAGCTCTGCACCTTTTTCCTCTAGCTCAGCTCGGGAATTTCCCTCGACGAGAAGCAGCAAGTCATCCGCGTATGCACTCAGCTGGCAATACGGCTGGAGACGCTGAAGCAGTACATCCATCAGTATGTCCCAGATAAATGGGCCACTGATTGACCCCTGCGGGCAGCCTCTAGTTACCGGTACATCCACAGTACCGGAACTGCTTCGGATCACTGCTCTTCGGCCGGAGAAAAAGCTCTGCCACAAGCCCATCTCCCGGCATCCCAAGTCGGCTAGTCGGCGGAGTGCAGCACTCCATTCGACGTTGTCGAATGCTCCTTTGAAGTCCACGAATGTGCCGAGCACGTATTGCGCCGGGCTGGCACAAACACTGCTCTTCACGTGCCTCCAAGCATCCTCCACACATCGTCCTTGGCGAAATCCAAATTGCCATCTGCAGCCTTCCGGAAGAACTTCTCTCACACGATTCACCATGATGGCCTCGAGCACCTTACCAAAGACTGGTAGCAAGCATATTCCTCTATATGAGGAGGGCTCACATTTGTCCTTATCTGGCCCTTTGAGCAGCGAGACAACTCGTGGGCACTTCCACTCAGCGGGAAAGTATCCTAATCGGATGCATCGGGAAAACAACGATGCAAGGTGCTCGGGTATGGCGCGCCAGACTGCCTTGCAGATAGTGCCATTAATGCCGTCCAAGCCGGGAGAGCGCCTGCTCTTCAACCGGGCAACACATGCATCAACCTCGAATACTTCGAGGGCCGGTGGGACTTCCTCCGCGATGGCAGTCGGTGCTTCGGACTCCGCAACTGGGAAGAAATTGCGGAGGAGCACTCGTGCACAGTCACCCCAATCGGTGATCATCTCGCCATTCACGCGGAGGCACCCAATCTCCGTGCACTTCCTGCGGCCTCGGCAAATCTTATAGACGCGCCCCCATGGGTCGTCGGCATGATCTCCCACGAAGCGTTTCCACTCATCCATTTTCGCCCTCCAAATGAGCTTCTTGTAGTTGGCTGAGGCCCGCCTCAGGTCGACCAATACACGCTCTATTGCGGCATCATCATCATGACGCCTTCCATTTTGAAGTAGGCGACGAAGTCTCCGGACTTCGCGCCTTGCATCACAGAGGTCGGCAGTCCACCAACGTGCTCTCCTGCTGGGCAATCGGATGGACTTTCTTCCCAGCGCAATATCACATACATTATGTACTATACTGCGCAGGGTCGAAACTTGCTGGTCCAACGGCGACTCTGAGAAGTTTTCCGGAAGTTCGGCTGCTCTACTCACCATTTCCTCCTTGAACAATCGCCAACGTGCATTGGAGAAGTTCCAGGACGGCACAGGAGCTATGCTCTCAACTGCGCGCGCGGTAGTTGGTTCGGCCACAACAGTAATGATGTTGTGGTCACTCAATTCCCACTCGTCCACTCTCCACTCATATGTGGCCCACATAGATGCTGCCTCATTGACGATTGTCACGTCGATATCGCTTGTAGCTCTGTAATTATCGAACGTGTACACCTCTGTTGACTGGTTTAGGGCGGCGACTCTTGCCTCCAGCATCCACTCTGACAGCAGCTCACCCCGTCTGTAGTTAGCTTGCCCCTCGGCATGACGAGAGAGTTTGCTAAGCCACATGGGGGACACTGCATTCGCGTCGAGGCCCAGGATTGCGGGGGTTCTGCTGGCCTGCAGCAGGACCGCATCCATGTACCGGATGTACGGTTCCAGAGGTGCATCATACTGGCAGTATGCGGCGCAAAGGAAGATTGAGCCAAAACTCCCTTTCACGACCAGACATACGCCATAATCTGTGGTGAGGGTCTCCACTGGCATACAGATGGCTTCCTGGTGATCCACTAGGATGGCTGCCTTCCCTCGCCGATCGATGAAAATTCTCATTCCTTCAGGCAGCACATCCATTCCGTCCCCGTCGAGATACGGCTCCTGCACCAGCGCGAACATAGACTCCGATCTCCTGAGTCGGACTCCGAGCTCGATGGTCGCAGCTCGGCCTCGGCCACAGTTCGCTTGGATGAAGCTAAACATTAGTGTCTAGCTTGCACCCTCGCCAGCAACGCCCCGTATATCGGGCAAACGCTCGAGAGCATGTAATGCCCCGAGGGTTGCCCTCTGTGGCGGCAGTTCCGGCAGTCCACCGGGTTTTGGCACTTTGCCGCAGTGTGGCCTTGTTGCCCGCACTGGCGACAGACACTATCCTTCTGCCGGCATTCGCTGACCTTGTGGTCGAAACCCACACATCTGTGGCAGGCGTATGTGCGGACCTGTGACCGGCATCGGAATGAGAACCACTTGATGTAGACACGACCTACATCAAGCTTCGCCATCGCCCGGTCGTCAACCTCCAGCGTCACATTTACTGTGGCGCCGTCAGCTACCGACCACGCCTTGGTCACCAGGTGCACTGACTTCTTAAACTGGGCCAGATTCATTTCGCTGTCGAAGTTGTTTTCGTGGAGCTCCTTCATAAACTCCTCAGGGCCGATAGCTGTGTCGACGTCATATACGACGACCTTCGGCTTCTCGGCCGCATTCCGTGCCACATTTAGGCCAACCTCGGCGAATCTTTTTGAAGCGACCACCTTCTGCAGCTCTCCCACCGAAGGAGTGCGAATGATCGCACCACCACCTCGACGGAGCTCACGGACCTCGTGTACTCTGACTCCGAGAGAGGGTGCAACCATCGTTCGCACCTTTTCCGCTATGTCTTTCCCCGATAGCGCAGGGTCGTCGCACTTCACCACCGCTGACCACGTCTCGCGGACCTTGGTAGTCCGCGGGGCAGCGATGGGTGCAACCTGCTGCATCTGGGGAGCATTGGCGGCCGTATTTTTCAACAGATTCAACGACGGCGGCGGCGGTGGCGGCATAGCAAGCCGCGTCTCCAGCTCTCCGCACCGGAGCATTAGCGCCAACACCAGCTCATCGTAGCGGCTGATAGCATATGAGAGCTCTTCCGTGTCCACTTCTCCTAGTCTGCGGAAGCTGCTTCTCACCATGCGCTGTGTGGCCGACAGCTCTGCCATCATGGCTGCTTGCCCAGCACGGGCGGCAGCGGTGGCGGCAGTGGCAGTGGTGGCAACAATTTTAGCAGCAGTGAAAACGGCGGAGGCAGCAGTGTGGTCGGCAGCAGGGGCAGCAGTAGGATCAGCAGCGGTGGCAGCAGCGTGGGGGGGGCAGCATCAATGGCAGCGTTCTCCGTAGCCGCCCGGGCGTCCTCCAGCGACGAAAACGGCTCCTCCAGTACCCCAACGGGTTCTGGCACTCCATTCGATGCCAGGGCAACCAATTTCGCCTGCGTTGGCGCCGAGCTCTTAGATGCCAGATGGCTTCTGCGCCTGCCTCGTCTGGACTTCATCGAGGCACTACTTCCGCTCAAGGCACTCGCGCTGCTGTCGCTCTCCATCGGCATAAATACGATGGTGGCTCCACCTACCGTCGACGCCAGCAACCGTATGCTCGTTTACTCGCTGACAAAAGGTAGTTGCTCTGGAACTCGAGCTCCACCTATCGGTAGAGTCTGGTAGCACTAAAACTCTCCCTAGACACAAACCTTAGCAGTGACTCCCACCAATAAGCTTTGTGACAGCTGATCAAAAAGCTTACTCGAAAAACTTACTCGTAAGTTCGCCTTCAGCACGTGCTAAGTGGAAAATTCCCAACAATTAATTGTTAATTACTTCCAAACCGCTTGTTTATAACACACGAAAATTAGCACACGACTTTCGCGGAGCACTAATTCACCGATTTTATTACTTTCCAAACACGGAAAACCAAGTTCTTCGCAATCTGTACACGAGCGCAACGAAAACACGTCCGTCGTTAATCCATTCATGCGCGTCACTAATTAGATGACGAGGCATTTGGCTACCTTAAGAGAGTCATAGTTACTCCCGCCGTTGACCCGCGCTTACTTGAATTTCTTCACTTTGACATTCAGAGCACTGGGCAGAAATCACATTGTGTCAACACCCGCTAGGGCCATCACAATGCTTTGTTTTAATTAGACAGTCGGATTCCCCAAGTCCGTGCCAGTTCTGAATTGATTGTTAATTGATAATCGTTATAATTGATAAGAACTAATTGGTTTAACCCAAATAGTATTCTTAAAAATTTTAGCAAGAAAGTTCCACAATTGGCTACGTAACTAAACTATCCGGGAACAAGTAACTAACATAAATGCTAGAAACTCTATTTACCCAGAACGAGCACATAAACCATGTTATTGTTTCCCAATCAAGCCCGACTATCTCAATCTTCAGAGCCAATCCTTATCCCGAAGTTACGGATCTAATTTGCCGACTTCCCTTACCTACATTATTCTATCGACTAGAGACTCTTCACCTTGGAGACCAGCTGCGGATATTGGTACGGCCTGTTGAGAAGTTTGCGTGTCCCCACCATAAATTTTCAAGGTCCGAGGAGAAAATATCGACACAACAGTATATGTCATGCTCTTCTAGCCCATCTACCATATCTCTCTGCGAAAGACTTCCATGGTAGTACGGCTATAAAACAGAAAAGAAAACTCTTCCGATATCTCTCGACGGCTTCTTTATGGTCGTTCCTGTTGCCAGGATGAGCACGAGGCCCATATTTAATAACAAACGGATACTCAACAGGTTACGGAATTGGAACCGTATTCCCTTTCGTTCAAAATTATTCAAGTGTATTATATTCGCTTTGTTTATATAGTTAGGCATTTTTGTTTTACTTGAAAATTTTCGGCTTTCGCCTTGAACTTAGGACCGACTAACTCGTGATCAACCACTGTTCACACGAAACCCTTCTCCACTTCAGTCCTCCAAGGTCTCATTCGATTATTTGCTACTACCACCAAGATCTGTACCAATGGCAGCTCCATGCAGGCTTACGCCAAACACTTCTACGCATACCATTGTACCTTCCTACTCACTAAAGTTTCAAAATTTATATCACAAGTAATATAAATCATCTACTTTAGCGGTAATGTATAGGTATACAACTTAAGCGCCATCCATTTTAAGGGCTAGTTGCTTCGGCAGGTGAGTTGTTACACACTCCTTAGCGGATTTCGACTTCCATGATCACCGTCCTGCTGTTTTAAGCAACCAACGCCTTTCATGGTATCTGCATGAGTTGTTAATTTGGGCACCGTAACATTACGTTTGGTTCATCCCACAGCGCCAGTTCTGCTTACCAAAAGTGGCCCACTGGGCACATTATATCATAACCTTGAACTTCATATCAAGAAAGTTAAGGTTCTTACCCATTTAAAGTTTGAGAATAGGTTAAGATCGTTTCGACCCTAAGGCCTCTAATCATTCGCTTTACCAGATAAGATTATTTTATATAATATTAAAATGCACCAGCTATCCTGAGGGAAACTTCGGAAGGAACCAGCTACTAGATGGTTCGATTGGTCTTTCGCCCCTATACTCAATTCTGACAATCGATTTGCACGTCAGAACTGTTTCGGTCTTCCATCAGGGTTTCCCCTGACTTCAACCTGATCAAGTATAGTTCACCATCTTTCGGGTCACAGCATATATGCTCAAGGTACGTTCCAGTTAGAGGCATAAATAATATAAATATACATTATACATAACTATATAGAACGCCCCGGGATTGTGTTAATTAGCTATAAATAGCTAAAAAACTAATCCCATTATTAGTCAAGTTAATTACGCTATTAGGTTTACATCCCAATAACTTGCACATATGTTAGACTCCTTGGTCCGTGTTTCAAGACGGGTCCCGAAGGTATCCTGAATCTTTCGCATTGTTAATCATACAAGAGCATATAATAAACACAAAAATCAATGATAATTATGCCATTATATAATTCCGAAAAATTAACGCTCTGTAATAATATAAATCTATCAGCACTTTATCAAATTAATAACATTTATTCTGTGTTAAAATGCAAGCAATTTAATTGGAATAAACTATAAGTTATATTTTATGATAAATTTGGGATATGCTAATAGATTACAATGTCCTTATATGGAAAAAATGCACATTATTCTTAATAATATTATTTAAATATTACAATTTTAATGATGAATTTTCCATAACGGATATTCAGGTTCATCGGGCTTAACCTCTAAGCAGTTTCACGTACTGTTTAACTCTCTATTCAGAGTTCTTTTCAACTTTCCCTCACGGTACTTGTTTACTATCGGTCTCATGGTTATATTTAGTTTTAGATGGAGTTTACCACCCACTTAGTGCTGCACTATCAAGCAACACGACTCTTTGGAAACATCATCTAGCAATCATTAACGTTATACGGGCCTGGCACCCTCTATGGGTAAATGGCCTCATTTAAGAAGGACTTAAATCATTAATTTCTCATACTAGAATATTGACGCTCCATACACTGCATCTCACATTTGCCATATAGACAAAGTGACTTAGTGCTGAACTGTTTTCTTTTCGCTCGCCGCTACTAAGAAAATCCTTGTTAGTTTCTTTTCCTCCCCTAATTAATATGCTTAAATTCAGGGGGTAGTCCCATATGAGTTGAGGTTGTATATATAACTATATTTTGCCATAAATTCTTTATATATAAATGATAAAACAATCAATTAAATTCGTTATAAATAGTTCCAATAGTTCTTGTAAGCAAAGTCATTTTTATCCATTTAACGAACCAACGAAGAATAATAACAAAACCAAGATTTTTCTTTTTCCGAATCATTAATAAGAGACAATTCTAGATGAAAAATATTTCAATTTTTTATGCTAGACATTTCTCAGTATTATTTGATTGAAAAAGAAAATATTTCTCTTCGTTTTTCACATTCAAATGTGAGATAATGTTTTTCATTTCTTTTTTAATATTATGAATAAAATCATTATTTAATCCAATAATATACCATATGCTTATAAAAAATTTATAAACAACTTAATTAGCATAGTCTTACAACCCTCAACCATATGTAGTCCAAGCAGCACTATAAAATTAATTAAAGTACATAACAGCATGGACTGCGATATGCGTTCAAAATGTCGATGTTCATGTGTCCTGCAGTTCACACGATGACGCACAGTTTGCTGCGTTCTTCATCGACCCATGAGCCGAGTGATCCACCGCTTAGAGTTTTATAATTCAATTTTATATAATGTCAATATTGTTTTTATTGAAAGAAATTAAAAATACACCATTTTACTGGCATATATCAATTCCTTCAATAAATTTATTTTTATACCTAAAATAAATGTTGCGAAATGTCTTAGTTTCATATAAGCATTATGTATCATAATAATCTGGTTATGGTTTGCTATTTTGGGTGACACATACTGCAAAATTTATATAAAACATTAACCTGATGGATGACAGGTACAAACATTGTATATTTTAGGTTGTTGCATTAGCCAACGTATGCTCATAACATAGATGAACAATACATATTCGCAACGCGTGTATATTATGGTCCATATACACACACACTTATTTTGATTACCACACATTCAAAATTATTTTTATTTTAATTCGACTTCTACTTTCGAATTTAGTTTAGTTTCTTCGATTTCCATTTTCGAGAATTTGTTTTTATAGGAAACGCCGTTGTTGTAGTAAGTACTGCCACAAATACGCACAGCAACATTAATAATGTTAAAGTCTTTTTATGAGGTTGCCAAGCCCACATATAAAATAAAAGCCATCTTCATTTTATTTTGACTTTAACTTTTGATTCCGTGGAATCATTTTGTAATATTTTTATTTTGGTAAATTGTATTTATTTGTATTATAACAAATATTTATTAACGATAAGGATATTATACAATAATGATCCTTCCGCAGGTTCACCTACGGAAACCTTGTTACGACTTTTACTTCCTCTAAATAATCAAGTTCGGTCAACTTTTGCGAAACAACCGTAACACGCAAGGCGTCACAGTGATCACGTCCGGAGACCTCACTAAATAATTCAATCGGTAGTAGCGACGGGCGGTGTGTACAAAGGGCAGGGACGTAATCAATGCGAGTTAATGACTCACACTTACTGGGAATTCCAAGTTCATGTGAACAGTTTCAGTTCACAATCCCAAGCATGAAAGTGGTTCAGCGGTTTACCCGGACCTCTCGGTCTAGGAAATACACGTTGATACTTTCATTGTAGCGCGCGTGCAGCCCAGGACATCTAAGGGCATCACAGACCTGTTATTGCTCAATCTCATTATTGCTAGACGCAATTTGTCCATTTAAGAAGCTAGTGTCCTTATAATGGGACAAACCAACAGGTACGGCTCCACTTACATAAACACATTCAAACACAATAAACATTTTACTGCCACCATGAATGAAGGCTACATAAGCTTCAGCACCATAATCCTGAAGATATCTATTTAATATATTTGAGTCTCGTTCGTTATCGGAATTAACCAGACAAATCACTCCACGAACTAAGAACGGCCATGCACCACCACCCATAGATTCGAGAAAGAGCTATCAATCTGTCTTACACACTTATGTTCGGACCTGGTAAGTTTTCCCGTGTTGAGTCAAATTAAGCCGCAGGCTCCACTCCTGGTGGTGCCCTTCCGTCAATTCCTTTAAGTTTCAGCTTTGCAACCATACTTCCCCCGGAGCCCAAAAGCTTTGGTTTCCCGGGAAGCGACTGAGAGAGCCATAAAAGTAGCTACACCCAATTGCTAGCTGGCATCGTTTATGGTTAGAACTAGGGCGGTATCTGATCGCCTTCGAACCTCTAACTTTCGTTCTTGATTAATGAAAACATCTTTGGCAAATGCTTTCGCTTAAGTTAGTCTTACGACGGTCCAAGAATTTCACCTCTCGCGTCGTAATACTAATGCCCCCAAACTGCTTCTATTAATCATTACCTCTTGATCTGAAAACCAATGAAAGCAGAACAGAGGTCTTATTTCATTATCCCATGCACAGAATATTCAGGCATTTGAAGCCTGCTTTAAGCACTCTAATTTGTTCAAAGTAATAGTACCGGCCCACAATAACACTCGTTTAAGAGCACTAGTGCAGGTTTTTAAATAGGAGGAACATATGAAAAATACAAGTATTTAATCACATATAAGAACTCCACCGGTAATACGCTTACATACATAAAGGTATAGTACTAACCACAATTGTAAGTTGTACTACCCGTATGAAGCACAAGTTCAACTACGAACGTTTTAACCGCAACAACTTTAATATACGCTATTGGAGCTGGAATTACCGCGGCTGCTGGCACCAGACTTGCCCTCCAATTGGTCCTTGTTAAAGGATTTAAAGTGTACTCATTCCAATTACAGGGCCTCGGATATGAGTCCTGTATTGTTATTTTTCGTCACTACCTCCCCGAGCTGGGAGTGGGTAATTTACGCGCCTGCTGCCTTCCTTAGATGTGGTAGCCGTTTCTCAGGCTCCCTCTCCGGAATCGAACCCTGATTCCCCGTTACCCGTTGCAACCATGGTAGTCCTAGATACTACCATCAAAAGTTGATAGGGCAGACATTTGAAAGATCTGTCGTCGGTACAAGACCATACGATCTGCATGTTATCTAGAGTTCAACCAATATAACGATCTTGCGATCGCTTGGTTTTAGCCTAATAAAAGCACATGTCCCATAAGGTTCATGTTTTAATTGCATGTATTAGCTCTAGAATTACCACAGTTATCCAAGTAACTGTTAACGATCTAAGGAACCATAACTGATATAATGAGCCTTTTGCGGTTTCACTTTTAATTCGTGTGTACTTAGACATGCATGGCTTAATCTTTGAGACAAGCATATAACTACTGGCAGGATCAACCAGAATAATGTTTTTCCTTCATATTCCATTCATATTTTTTGAATCGAAATAAGCAATATAATAGATATATAGATTTTTCACTTTATATAATTCCATGATTTTTATTATATTGAATAAAATTCAATATTTCGCCTTTGGGTAAAATTTTAAATATATAAATATAAGTAAAAAATCTATTCGATTACGGCCATTTTTATATAGCATTCGTAATCCATATTTTCATTTTTAATTTATACTTGTTTTACCAATATAACAAGAATTTCATATAATTATTGTAATATATATGTTTCTATAATTTTATCTTTTTATATATACATATTTCATTATAAAATATCATTTTATTTCCAACATACATAATTATTGTATCCACACATGTACAATTTTTGTTTAACCAATATAAATATTAAGTTAAATCATTTGCATTTTGAAGATAAATTTAAAATTTATCTCTTTTCATATATCTCTCTGGTAATATATAACATAAAACCAAGCGCATATGATAATATTTCCACATTTAATATATAATTTTATATTTCTTTCATAAGAATCCATATTTGTATTATACCGTAACGATATAATAATCCAACTATACGGCAGGTAATAAATTAATATTTGCCTGCCTCCAAAAATTAACGATAATATATGGAAACGATTTGTTATTCTATATATAATAGAAACTTGACTTTTGTTTCAACGATATTATCTAAAAGCGTATATTCCTATTATCCGCGGAGCCAAGTCCCGTGTTCTATAGAACTGAGAAACAAATTTGTACGGATAATAATATACTTTATTTTATGTAACCAATATAAACATAATCCGAAATAAATATTTCGAATAATGCGGGAGGTCGGCAACCACTGCCTACCTATAGTAGTTTTTGAACCCGCTGTCCTCAAAGCGGGTATTTTCAATTCCGTTTGCCACCCAACATACGGTCTATTCTCTTATATATTAAGAGATTATAGGAACATTTCATTTTTTTTCCATTATTCATATATAATATGATTATTTTTTTTTTTATACATATAATAAATATTAATTTTTATATGTTTATTATTTAATTTACTCATATAATTGCCAAATTCATATGAATACATAAGTTTTGAACAATATGAGAGGTCGGCAACCACTGCCTACCTATAGTAGTTTTTGAACCCTCTGTCGTAATTCCGGTCGTTTACACTACTATACCCTCTCACTATAATGGCTTTTCTCTATAATACTAAGAGAATATGGAATATCTCAGCATTTTTTCCCATATACATATAATAATTAACCATTTTCATATGTATATTATTTAATTTAATCATATAATTGCCAAAATCATATGAATACATAAGTTTTGAACAATATGAGAGGTCGGCAACCACTGCCTACCTATAGTAGTTTTTGAACCCTCTGTCGTAATTCCGGTCGTTTACACTACTATACCCTCTCACTATAATGGATTTTCTCTATAATACTAAGAGAATGTGGGAATATTTCAGCATTTTTTCCCTTATACATATAATAATTAATCATTTTCATATGTATATTATTTAATTTACTCATACAATTGCCAAAATCATATGAATACATAAGTTTTGAACAATATGAGAGGTCGGCAACCACTGCCTACCTATAGTAGTTTTTGAACCCTCTGTCGTAATTCCGGTCGTTTACACTACTATACCCTCTCACTTAAATGGCTTTTCTCTATAATACTAAGAGAATATGGGAATATCTCAGCATTTTTTCCCATATACATATAATAATTAACCATTTTCATATGTATATTATTTAATTTAATCATATAATTGCCAAAATCATATGAATACATAAGTTTTGAACAATATGAGAGGTCGGCAACCACTGCCTACCTATAGTAGTTTTTGAACCCTCTGTCGTAATTCCGGTCGTTTACACTACTATACCCTCTCACTATAATGGATTTTCTCTATAATACTAAGAGAATGTGGGAATATTTCAGCATTTTTTCCCTTATACATATAATAATTAATCATTTTCATATGTATATTATTTAATTTACTCATACAATTGCCAAAATCATATGAATACATAAGTTTTGAACAATATGAGAGGTCGGCAACCACTGCCTACCTATAGTAGTTTTTGAACCCTCTGTCGTAATTCCGGTGGTTTACACTACTATACCCTCTCACTTAAATGGCTTTTCTCTATAATACTAAGAGAATATGGGAATATCTCTGCATTTTTTCCCATATACATATAATAATTAATCATTTTCGTATGTATATTATTTAATTTACTCATACAATTGCCAAAATCATATGAATACATAAGTTTTGAACAATATGAGAGGTCGGCAACCACTGCCTACCTATAGTAGTTTTTGAACCCTCTGTCGTAATTCCGGTCGTTTACACTACTATACCCTCTCACTTAAATGGCTTTTCTCTATAATACTAAGAGAATATGGGAATATCTCTGCATTTTTTCCCATATACATATAATAATTAACCATTTTCATATGTATATTATTTAATTTAATCATATAATTGCCAAAATCATATGAATACATAAGTTTTGAACAATATGAGAGGTCGGCAACCACTGCCTACCTATAGTAGTTTTTGAACCCTCTGTCGTAATTCCGGTCGTTTACACTACTATACCCTCTCACTATAATGGATTTTCTCTATAATACTAAGAGAATGTGGGAATATTTCAGCATTTTTTCCCTTATACATATAATAATTAATCATTTTCATATGTATATTATTTAATTTACTCATATAATTGCCAAATTCATATGAATACATAAGTTTTGAACAATATGAGAGGTCGGCAACCACTGCCTACCTATAGTAGTTTTTGAACCCTCTGTCGTAATTCCGGTCGTTTACACTACTATACCCTCTCACTATAATGGATTTTCTCTATAATACTAGAGAATGTGGGAATATTTCAGCATTTTTTCCCTTATACATATAATAATTAATCATTTTCATATGTATATTATTTAATTTACTCATACAATTGCCAAAATCATATGAATACATAAGTTTTGACAATATGAGAGGTCGGCAACCACTGCCTACCTATAGTAGTTTTTGAACCCTCTGTCGTAATTCCGGTCGTTTACACTACTATACCCTCTCACTTAAATGGCTTTTCTCTATAATACTAAGAGAATATGGGAATATCTTAGCATTTTTTCCCATATACATATAATAATTAACCATTTTCATATGTATATTTTTTAATTTACTCATATAATTGCCAAAATCATATAAATACATAAGTTGAACAATATCAGAGGTCGGCAACGGTCTTTCCTCTATAATACTAAGATAATATGGGAATATTTCATCATTTTTCCCTTATACATATAATAATTAATCATTTTCATATGTATATTATTTAATTTACTCGTATAATTGTCAAAATCCTATGAACACATAAGAGAATACAATATGAGAGGTCGGCGCAACCATAATATAGTAGTTGATGACGAGGTGTTTGGCAACTTGACACAATCCATTAAAGTCTTTATATTAATTATATGAAAGGGACAATATCATATGCGTCACTAAATTGAGACGAGGTGTTTGGCAACTGATACAATTCTTAAAGTCTTTATATCAAAAATTATATGATAGGACAATATCATATGCGTCACTAAATGATACAAGTCGCATGAACACTCGACGAGTGCAGACGTGCCTGCGGATCGACAGCAAATTGTTAGCAAATTGTTAGCAAATTGTTCACAGTTGTAAGTCCCGTTACTTGTGCCAGCCACTTCGCGTCGCGTGATCTTGTCGCGCGTTTTGATTGGCCCAGCCAACGTACCTAACGGTAGTTCGCACTAACACCATCGCACACCCGAGTGTGCGTGTTATCAGCGCAAAAAACCCAGTGCTCGAAGCAGCGTATAATTGCAAAGCAGCAGCCACGTGCTGCCTGGCTCACCGGGCTTACGGTGCCAGCTTCCCCCCCCCCCCCCTCCTCACTCCTTATCAACTTTGGAGAAGATGGACTGGCAGCCCCCCGCGCACCCACAAGCTTGGAACAACACCACGCAAAAAGCTCTGAGAACACGCAAGAGCAGCTCCAGCAGCGAGGAAGCACCTCGCATACAGAGCCGGCGAGATAAAGCGAAAACCGGCAAAGAAAGCACAGGGAGAGGAGCTGGAAGATAAGCCAAGCACTAGCGCAGCTCTGCGCAAGAAGCTCGCCAACAACGCCTTCGCTTTACTCTCGACCGAAGAAGACGAGTACGACCAAGAGAGCTCTGATGACGAACCCGACCTAAAGACGATTCCAAGCCCAAGACCCCCGAGAAACCAAAGCCCACCCCGAAGACCATCAAAGCCACCTCCGATTTTTATCCCCGATGTGACCAACATCTCGGCACTCGTCAAATGATCACGACTCTTGTAGGCCCGAAGAACAATTTTACCTACAAGACCGTGAATGGCAACAACGTACGTGTCATGATGCCGGACAAAGAGTCCTATACAGCTCTGCGTCTCCAACTTGTGGCCCAAAACAAGAGGCATCGGACTTTCCAGCCGAAAGATGAACGTGCATACAAGGTTGTCATCAAAGGACTCCACCACTCCACCGATCGTGAGGAAATCATTGAAGACCTTCGAACAAGGCACGCTGTTAGAGATCTGCACAATCCCATTGGCAGAAGAACTAAAGAACCGCTGGGAATATTCTTCGCCAACCTGGAGCCTTCCAGCAACAACAAAGACGTCTACCAAGTCAAGCGGATCTGCAGGTCGGTATAACCATTGAACCGCCGCAGAAGTTCAACGACGTGCCTCAATGCTTCAGGTGCCAAGGATTCGTCATACACAGCGTTACTGCTTCCTGGAATACCGATGTGTAAAGTGTGGAGGCCCTCACGAATCGAGGGCATGTGAGAAGAGGGAGGACGACAAAGCGTGCTGCTTCCACTGCCAGGCGGACCATCCTGCGTCTTTCAAGGGATGCCCTGCATACAAAAGGGCCAAAGCACTCGCTGCTCCGAAAACAAGGCCCGTCGCTAATGCTAACAAGGCGCCGCCCGTGGCATCACCAAACGTCACCTCTGGCAGGAGCTACCGAGACGCCCTCAACGGAGTGCACGCAGCACCGCAGAATCCCACAACCCCAGTCCAAACCCAAACAGAAACCCCACACTCCGGTCAGATAGAAGCGATGTTCGCTCGCATGGAAGGAATGATGGAAAGGATGATGGAGCGCATGTTCACCCAGATGACACAGCTGGTGGCCACCATTCTCAACAGCAAGTCATGCAACTAAAGCTCCACCTAGTCGTCTGGAATGCGAACGGCCTGCAGAACAGCAAGGCCATAGTCGAGCACCATCTGAAGACCCACCAGATCGATATCCTACTCGTAGCCGAAACCCACTTCTCCCCAGATCCCACTTTAATATCAGCGGATATGACCTCATCCATGCAGACCATCCTTCTGGCAGAGCACGCGGTGGAGCAGCCATCCTCATCAGAGCGGTATTCAATACCTAGAGCTGCCCGCGTTTCAGCAAGACTGGCACAATGTCCTGTCATCAGGATTGTCAGCCCGCAAGGAGATTTAGACATTGGAGCGGTCTACTTTCCCCCCAGATACCGCATAACAGCATCTCACCTCAGTGAGTTCTTCGAGCATTTTGGGCCCCGCTTCATAGCAGCTGGAGATTATAACGCCAAACATTCTTGGTGGGGATCGCGCGCCAACAACCCCAAAGGGAAAACTCTGTTTGGGTACCTGCAACGCCACCGACTGGACTGCCACTCCACTGGCGAGCCCACTCACTGGCCAACGAATCCCTCAAGACTCCAGACCTACTGGACTTTGCTGTGTCGAAAGGCATAGGGCATGCGAAGATCAGCTGCACAACAAATGCTGATCTCCTGTCAGACCACTGTGCAATAAACGTGCTAATCAACACGCCAGTCCTCAGGAAAACCCCGCTCAGAAGGCTCACTGGAAAATATACCGACGCCGCCAAGTTCGCGTCCTGGATGCTCTCCACCGTCAATCGAACCCCATCCTCAACACACCCAGGAACATTGATGAAGCTATCGGGAATCTCACCAGGCAGATGCAAAACGCTGCGGAATTCGCAAGCCCACCGCCACCAAAGACTGCGAGAACACCTAGCAGGGACCTCCACCTCTGGTCCCCGGAAATTGCGGCACTCGTGACTGAGAAGAGGCGTCTCAGGAGAGTTTGGTTCTTGACGCGCAATCCAAGAGACAAAACAGCGCTCAATCACGCCACAAAGGAGTTGAAGGACAAGATCTCCAGCCTACGCCAGGACTCCTTCCTCAGATTCCTCGAGAACTCTCTCCCGGGGACCCAGACCACAATCTGTGGAACGTCACCCGCCACATTAAACGACCAGCCAAAAAGGTTTCCGCAGTGCGCAAAGCAGATGGATCCTGGTGCCTTTCGGATGCTGAAAGAGCAGAAGCTTTCGCCGAACACCTTTACAACGCCTTCTCTCCGTTCGACTGCTGCACTGCCGAAGAACATGCTGAAACAGCCCGGTTTCTCAATAGCCCAAGCTCTCCCGGTCCCCCGTTGGAACCAGTCGACCCTGAGGAAGTTGCGCAGGAGATTGCTCTACTGAAGAACAACAAATCTCCAGGCCTGGATCGTATAGATGCGGCGGCCCTAAAAATGCTCCCATCCCGCTGCACACAAATGCTGGCCAGCATTTACAACAGCTGCTTCGGCTAGGGTACTTCCCGGAAGAGTGGAAAAGAGCAGAGGTTATTGTCCTCCTCAAGCCTGGTAAGCCTGAAGCAATCTCGCCTCCTATCGTCCGATTAGTTTGCTGGCAATCCTCTCCAAAATACTCGAAAGAGTATTTTTGCGCAGAGTATTGCCAGTACTGGATGAGGCTGGTTTGATCCCGATCACCAGTTTGGCTTCAGGCGCTCCCACGGAACACCAGAGCAATGCCACCGGCTAGTCGAACGGATCCTCGAGGCATTCGAGAAAAGAAATACTGCTGCGCTGTAATGCTCGACGTGAAGCAGGCATTCGACAGAGTTTGGCATCCTGGACTCCTCCATAAACCAAATCCTACCTCCCAAGCCCCCATTTTACCCTCCTCAAATCCTACACTGAGGGAAGAGCATTCCAAGTCAGATGCGGAAGTGCAATAAGCCTACCCAGACTGATCAGAGCTGGAGTTCCGCAAGGCAGTGTGCTCGGACCAATACTGTACACCCTTTACACCGCAGACCTTCCCATAATCCCTCCAGGAACCTAACTATAGCGACTTATGCAGATGACACGGCTTTCCTCGCCTCCTCATCCGACCCACGAGAAGCCTCCGAAACAATCCAAAGGCAAATGGACGCGCTACATCCTGGCTCAGCAGGTGGAACATCGTAGTGAACGCGGAAAAATCTACCCAAACAACATTTGCACTAAGGAGAGGAGACTGCCCACCGGTCACGCTAAACGGAGTCATCATTCCCAACGCACCCGCACCCAAGTACTAGGACTTACCCTGGACCGCAGGCTCACTTGGCGTCCCCACATCGTCAGCAAACGCATACAGGCCGATGCGCGTCTGAGGCAGATGCATTGGCTTATTGGGAGAGGGTCCAAGCTAAGGCAGAACCACAAAATCCTGTGTACAAGGCAATTCTCAAGCCCATCTGGACCTACGGGATACAGCTATGGGGCACGGCAAGCCACACGAATCGCCTGCGTATACAGCGGTTCCAGAATAGGTGCTTGAGAATTGCCTGTAATGCGCATCCCTACCACGAGAATGTCGCCATACATAGGGAACTTGAATCCCACAAGTCGCTGATGAATCTCCAGGCTCAGCGAGAGATACCTGAAAAGGCTCGAAAACCACCCTAACCACTCGCCACCAACCTGTTAGACAATAGCCAAACAAGCAGACGTCTCATGAGGAGACACCCTCTCGATCTTCCACAACAATAGACAACACATATAAAACCCGCCACAAATACATGTACAATAGTATCCCTTAAGCTAATGTTCCCCGCAAAACCATTTAATTATTGTCCACTAGGACAGATTTTAAATAAATAAACGCACGCTAAAGAAAAAAAAAAAAAAAAAACTAAATTGATACGAGGTGTTTGGCAACTTGATACAATTCTTAAAGTCTTATAATCAAAAATTATATATAAGGACAATATCAATGCGTCACTAAATTGATGACGAGGTGTTTGGCAACTTGACACAATTCATTAAATCTTTATATTAAATTATATGATAGGGACAATATCATATGCGTCACTAAATGATGACGAGGTGTTTGGCAACTTGATACAAATCTTAAAGTCTTTATATTAAATTATATGATAGGGACAATATCATAATGCGTCACTAAATAGACGAGGTGTTTGGCAACTTGACACAATCATTAAAGTCTTTATATAATTATATGATAGGACAATTATCATATGCGTCACTATTGATGACGAGGTGTTTGGCAACTTGACACAACCATTAAATCTTATATAATTATATGATAGGACAATATCATATGCGTCACTAAATTGATGACGAGGTGTTTGGCAACTTGATTCAATTCTTTAAAGTCTTATATCAAAAATTATATGATAAGGACAATATCATATGCGTCACTAAATTGATGACGAGGTGTTTGGCAA